>NC_066364.1:107965235-108031548 GCF_013377495.2 Cygnus atratus
CCCCCCTCGCCCGCCGCAGCGGGCGGAGAGCCGGGGGGCCGCCCCAAGACCCAGGGCCCCGCGCCGACGGGCTCCCCAGCTGCCCAGGCCCACCTGGATGCAGCCAGCCAAGACGCTGCCCGTCAGCGTCCTGTGGAGGCCGGCGAACTTCTCGCAGTCGCTCAGCAGCTCCAGCAGGGCCGGCGCCGTCGGCACGGCCGAGCTGTGTTTCTCCAGGGCTTTGGCCAGGGCCTCGTGGGCGCCCGCGCGGCACATGGCCACCGCGCAGTCCTTGCTGGCGGCGGCCAGGCGGTGCAGGAAGCCGACGACCTCCTGCACCACCTGCGGAGGAGGCAGCCCTGAGCGGCCAGCCCGGCACCGGCAGCCCGCGGGGCCCCACCAGCGCCGTGCCGCAGCGCTCCTGCCCCTCTCCAAAGCGACCAGGCTGCCGCTGGGCACGCGGCCACCGGGATGCGGTTGTCACAGCTGCTCCCAGTGCGTGCCACGAGGCCGGGCTGCGGCGGGCAGGGGCCCCCGACGCACCCCCGGCACAGCCAGCAAAGCCGTCCCTGCCCACCGGGAGCGCCGGGGCGCCCTCACCTCCCGGTCGCTGCCGTGGGTGCTCAGGGAGGACAAGCAGGGCTCCACGCACTCGTGCCAGGGCAGCGCGTCCTCCCGGTAACCGTCCAGGAACTTGTTCAGGATCCTGAGCGACGCACGGGGCCCGCTCAGGACACGGCGCGCAGACAGCCCCGCCAGGGGCAGCCCCGCCGCCCTGCTCCTCCTGCCAGGCCGGGGCCGAGCCCGCAGGGGCGCGTCCCGCAGGGCCCCCAGATCCCCTCGCAGCCCCTCCGGCCCCACCTGAGGATCCGCAGGCCGACGGTCTTCTCGGCCCCCAGCAGCTCCAGGCTGCGCAGCAGCATTTGGAAGCACCGGCGCTCCTGCGGCCGCGGGGACGCCTCGCGGAGGGGACGGGGCCCCCGCCGCAGAGCTGCCGCTCCAGGGCCACCACCACGTCCTCGGACAAGGCGCCGTCCCCCGGGCCGCCCGCGGGCTCCCTCGCCTCCAGCAGCGCCTCCGCGCCTGCGGCACCAGGACCACGGAGGTGGCGGGCCCAGCCCAGGCACCGTGCCCCCGCGGGGCCGTGGCACGGGGAGGGGGCGCGGCCGCAGGGTACCTGGGGTCTCGGGGCCCAGGGGCAGCCGGTGCTCCGCCAGGCAGTGATCACGCGAGGGCCAGCAGCGCGGTGGGGCCGCCGGCGCCCTGCCCGTCCCGCCAGCAGCTCTGCAGCAGCGCGGGGAGCTCGCCGCTCACCAGCCGCTCCGCCAGGCCCCGGTGGCCGTTCCACCAGCATCTTCAGCACCAGCAAGCCGTTCCGCACGCCCGAGGAGCCCCTGCGGGGACACGGCGACGTGGAGCCGCCCTCAGCCCCCCCGGACCCGCGGCCGCCCGCCCGCCCCGGGCCCCGTCCCTACCCCGGGACGCTCCGCATGGCGCGCACGGCGGCGGGGATGGCGCTCAGCAGGCCCGGCGAGCCCTCGCCGCAGGCGGAGCCGATGCTGGCGAAGACCTCCCGCATCAGCTGCGCGTTCGCCGTGGCTCAGGGGCGAGGGCTTCCCGACGGCACCTCCGGGCTCGCCGGCCCCGGCTCCCACCAGCACCTTCAGGGCCTGCGGGGCCCGGGGCGGCTCAGGGGGCGGCGGGCGCCTCCGCCGCCCGCGGGCCGGCCCCAGCCCGGCCCCGCCGCCCGCGGCGTCCCCTCGGCCGCGCTGCTCACCGCCAGGCCCGCCTGCTGCACCAGGGCGGAGGCGGCGTGCTGCCGCATGCAGGCCAGCACGGCCCGCACGCCGCCCTCCATGGCGAAGGGCACGCGCCAGTCGCGCCTCTCCATCAGCAGGGCCACCAGCCGCAGCGCCAGCACCACCAGGCGCTTCTCGGCCGCCTCGGCGCTCAGCAGCTCCACCGCCGCCTTCACCAGCTTCTCCCTGCGCGCAGAGGGCGCCTCAGGAGGGGGCCCCGGCGCCCAGGCCCTCCGGCCGCCTTGCCCTGCCCGCGTCGGGGAGCGCCCCAGCGGGCGGCACCCGCGCGGCTCCCCCACGCACCTGGTCCCCGGCCCGCCCCGGGCCTCGCCGCCCTCCTGCCGCTCCGGCTCCGGCTCCTCCTGCAGGACCCTCACCATGTGCTGCAGCCCAGCCACGCGCGAGCTCCGCCTCGCAGCCGCTGCCTCCGGATCGCCTCCGCCACCTGCGCCACCTCCTCCAGCGAGCCCCTGCTGCTCGCCCCCCTCGCAGCTGCCGCACGCTGCCGGAGGGAGGCCGGGCCGTCAGGGCGGCAGCAGCGCCCGCAGCCCCCGCAGCCCCAGCGCCCGCAGCCCTGCGCGGCCGCCGGCGCCCTGCCCGTGCCCCGGGGGCTTCACCTCTGCTCTCCGCCGCCGCCGGGAAGCGCAGCCCTTCCCTCTCCAGCAGCTCGCTGAACAGCTGGGCATCCGACTCGAGCACCGCGCAGACGCCGTCCTCGTCCTTCGCTGCCTCGGCCGGCGCGGCTCCAGGGCCGGCGCTCCCGCAGCCGGCACCCTCCGAGGACGCCGCGGGGCTGCCCCCGCCGTCCCGCTCGGCCCCCCTGCCCGGCCAGCATTTGCCGTAGACGCGGGAGCCGCGCAGGTGGCCCCGGGCGCTGCCCCGGCTCCGCTCCTCCAGGACCCGCAGCACCTTCCGGGCCAGCCCCACGGGCACCGGCAGCCGGATCAGGGCCTCCTCGTCCGGCCCCGGCAGCTGCACAGGCGGGGCCGCGTCAGCCCTCACGGACGTGGACCCCGCGCCCCCCGTGACGGCCAGGACCCAGCCGGACGCCGAGGCTGCACCGCCGCGGCGCCCCGCTCCCTTCCCTCCCTCACCCCCCACCTGCTCTGCCTGCTCCCGCTGGACGAGGCCGGCGATCTCCTCCTGCTCCTGCGCTTCCAGCTGCTTCACGAAGAAGAGCAGCTCCCACCACTCGGCACGGCTCAGCGTCTCCGCAGCCTTGCTCGGCTGCTCCCCCAGGTACGGCAGGGAGTACAGCCCCCCCAGGGGCTTGGAGAAGAACGGCTGCGCGACTGCAGGACAGCAGAGCGAGGAGGGGCAGCGTCAGCTCCGCCAGCTCCCCCTCTGCTGCAGGCCCCTCGCTCCCATACAGAGCTCACGTGCAGCCGGGGCACGAGGGGTCCCCGCCTCCCCCAGCCTGCCACGGGCATGGGAGGCGACAGGAGGGAGGGAGTGTGCCAGGAGCAGAAGCACGGAGCTGAGGGCTCTGCCAAACTGCTCCCACAGCGCCTGGACCAGGGCAAGGCTCGGTCACCCAGCACCAGCAGCACCCACAGCGCCAGCAGGGCTGGTTAGAAGAGCTGAAGACCCAGCCAACGCGATGCTCACCCGCTGCCAGTTTTTGGCTGTTTGTCAGCGTCGTTCCCCTCTGCCGGCCCTCCTGCTCCTCCTGCCCCGAAGAGCCGATTATCTCCACCATGTGCCAGTGAACCCAGTAAGTGCAGCCCAGGGCTTGCCAGTACACCTGCGGAGGAGAGCACAGCACAGAGGTGACCGAGGGAACGGAAGACAACCCGTGCTGCCCCCACGCAAGGCTCCACAGCAGCGCTGAGAGGCCTCTCGTTGGCCCCGTCCTCCCAGCGGCAGGTACCTGCACGGGCGGCGTGCCGTCGTTGCTCTGGCGAAACTCGCCCTCGTCCCCCGCGCTGACCTGCTCGTAGTCCTCCAGCAAGCGCACCCGCATGCCGCGCACCAGGTGCGCCCGCACGTACTCCACGTAGCTGCTGCGGCTCGGGAAGGCCGAGCGCGTCTTGAAGGCGCTGGGCTCTTTCGGTGGGGGAGCGGGGGCTGCCTGGGCAGCGGTGCAGGATGTGGCCCCATGCTGGAAGATGGAGCGGGCGGTGCGAGGCTTCGCCTCCTGTCGGGCCGGCGGCTCTGGCTCGTGGCTGTGCTCCCAGCCCATGGCACGCAGCAGCTCCACGATGAGGCCGGCCATCGCCATGCTGAACTCAAACTCCTGCTTCACGCGGCTGCTCTCCGGCTGCTCCCCGCCCTGCTCCTCGCCGCTGCCGAGCTCGTCCAGGAGGGAAGTGACGCGCAGGTAGCGCTTCACCAGGGTGAACAGCTGCTTCCCGGGGATCTGCAACGGGCAGGGCCCTCAGGGGCTGCCTGGCTGAGCGCCTCCACCCCGGCTCGCTCCCCCGAGCCCAGGATCTTCCACTACCTGTGGAAGGTGGATGCCCTCGAAGGACATGCAGTGCTCTTCCGCCGATGTCGTCTCAGCAAACAGCTCCAGCAAGGTGTAGCGGCTGTCAAAGTCCATGTGCTGCTCGACGCCATCCTGCTGGCTCAGGGACAGCAGGACATAAGCCCAGCTCCCTGTAAGAGCAACAGAAACCCTTCAGGCCCCCTAAAGGCACCCCTCATGCCACCCTCAGACACATGAGAGATAAAACATTTCTCTCTCTTGTGCATGTGTCCTTCAAGGACTACACGCCAGCTACTGGGGAGAGCTGTGTACGTGGGGAGCCATCTGGCACTAGCAACTGGGGTGGCCAGGGGGGTCTCGGTTGCCAGTGACAGGAGCACGGGGGGGCTCTGAGCCACCCGCCACCACAGTGGGAACAGCGTGTGTCCCCAAAATCAGCTACCGGGGGGACTGCCATGAACGAGCCCCACGGCACCCTGCTTGCCTCCCAGCCCCCCCACCTGCGTCGTGCGAAGCCAGGGCCCTCAGCATCTTGCCGGCGCTGCGGCAGATCTGCTTCTCCTTGTGGCACAGCATCTTCGCCAGCAGGTCGAGGGCTCCCGTCTCCCTGAAGGCGCCCGCCAGCGAGCCGATGCCGGCGTAGGCGCTCAGCACGTGCACGGTGTTGAGCACGGAGGCGGCCTCGGGGGCCCCGGTGCCGCCCAGCTGCCGGCCGGCTCGCCGCACCAGGCTCCTGACGTCGGCCTCCATCTCCCGCAGCGAGGCTTCGTTCCGGCGCCGCGCCGCCCGCGGGGAACGGGCCGGCCGCCCTCTCCCCCTCGGCCCGCGGCCCCGCCGGCTTCCCCTCGCCCAGCAGCGCCGGGCAGCTGGCGCACACCTCCTCCGCGGACATCCACAGCGACACGCTCCCGGCATCGGGCCCCGCGGAGGAGCCGCCGCCCGCCGCTCGCTCCTCCGAGCGGACGAGGCTCCACCGGACCAGGTACTGCGGCTGGCCGTCGTGGCCTCGCCGCTGCCGCAGCAGCTCCCGCGGGCAGGCCTGCAGCTCGGGGCCCAGCGGCACCAGCAGGCCGGTACCGGGGGTACCGGGGGTACCGGGGGGCCCAGGCCCAGGCCCCGGAAGCGGAGGCTGCAGCGCTCGCATGATGTCAGAGAGCACCGGGCAGCCGTGACGTCACGCAGCGAGCATCCCCACCGCCACCGGGACCGGCTCGCAGGGCGAGCGGCTCCGCGCTGCTTCTGGGTGTGCGGCAGGGCGCGCATGCGCGAGGGGAGGGACGGACGGGGGCTGGGCCCTGCGAGTCCCCTCCCCCCCCCCCGTTCATTAACGGCAATAACACACCGGCGGAGGCGCACACACCGCTTTATTGGCCCGGCGTGGATGCCACGCGGGGCAGGTGCACGTAGCTCTTGAGGGGCGGCAGCGGCCTGATCTTGCGGCCGGCCCAGCCGCCCTTGCGGTTGCCACAGCCCCGTGTGCGGGCGCTTGCCCAGCCAGCGGTTGCGGCCCGCCTTGCCGATCACCCGCTTGTTGTGGTCGACGTTGGAGACGCGGCCCACCGTGGCCACGCAGGTCTCCCGCACCTGGGGGGCGAGGAGAGCCGTGAGCCCCCCGCTGTGAGCTGGGGGCCAGGCGGTTGGGGAAGGGCTGGCACGGCTCCGCTACCTGTATTTGCCTCTTGGAGGGCAGCTGCACGATGGCCGTCCCGTTCACCTTCCGCAGCAGCACCCCACAAGTCCCTGCAGCGGGCGAGAGGAGGAGGGAGCTGTGCTGAGCGGCAGGACTTTGTCCCAAACCACGGGGAGCACGTCCCCAAGCACCCGTGCCCCTCGTGCGGCACCTCCTCCAGAGGACAGACCCTCAGGGACACCATCGGGAGGCAGCGTCACGCGGCTGTCCCCACCCCTACAGAGCGTGGCTTTGGGGAGAGGATGAGGACAGCCAGCGGGTGCCCCCGCGCAGACGCACCGGCCGCGCGGATGTACTGCGCTCCCTTGCCGGGGTGGCTCTCCAGGTTGCAGATCAGCGTGCCCACGGGCAGGGCCCCCAGCGGGTAGGCGTCCCCTTCGTTGGCTGACACTGCGGGGGAGAAACCGGTGAGCGCGGCACGGAGCGGCCAGCGAGCCCCCAGCAGGGCCGGCACGCAGCCCTGGGGCTGTGCACCTGCCATCCTGCTGATGTGGGACGAGTTCTTGATGATATCCCCCGGCTGCATGTTCTCCGTGGCGATGATCCAGCGCTTCCGATTGCCGCCGGCCACCAGCGCGATGTCGGCCGACCTGCGGGGGAGAGGCGCGGGCGGTCAGAGCGGGGCTGACCACGCTGCAGGACCTGCCCGTGGCGCCCGGCACTCACCTGCACGGGTCGTATCGCACGCTGATGACCTTCTCGGTGCCCCTCCTCGTAGCGCAGCCGCTGGAAGTCGATCATGCGGTACCGGCGCTTGTGGCCCCCGCCGATGCCCCGCACACGGATGCGACCTGTGGGATGGGGGGGGTGGCTCCACACGGGTCGGGGTCCCCTCAGCCCCCCGGGTCCCCCCCCAACCCCAGTGCCCCCCCCCCCCCAGGTCCCCTCAGCCCCCCGGTGTCCTCCTCAGCCCCCTGGGATCCCCTCAGCCCCCAAGGTCCACCTCAGCCTCCCGGTGCCCACCCCAGCCCCGGTGCCCCCCCCCAGCCCCCCCGGTGCCCCCCTCAGCCCTCCTCAGCCCCCGGGTCCCCTCAGTCCCCAAGGTCACCTCAGCCCCCCAGTGCCCCCCCCCCGCCCCCGGTGCCCCCCCCCCCCCAGATCCCCTCAGCCCCCGAGTCCCCTCAGCCCCCGGTGCCCCCCGGGTCCCCCTCAGCCCCCCCGGTGCCCTCAGCCCCCCGGTGCCCCCTCAGCCCCCCGGTGCCCCCCCGGTGCCCACCTGTGTGGTCGCGCCCCCCCCGTCTTCCTCATGCCCACGGGCCGCACCGTGTACTTGACGCGGCACTTCCACATGGGGTCGGTGGTGCAGCGCGCCGCCGAGGCGCTCAGGCAGCGGCAGGCGGCCGCCAGGGCCCCGCCGGGCGGCGATATCGCGACAGGCCGGGCGGCGGCGACAGCGGCGGCAGCGGCGCGGGGAGCCGACAACGCGAGCGCCCCCCATGGCCCGGCACAGCGCGGCGGCCGCCATCTTGCGCGCCGCTCCCCCCCCCCCCCCCCCCCCGCCTCCCGCGCCACCACTGCGCGTGCGCGTCGCGGCTACGGGCGAGAGGGAGAGGTCACGGGAGGGGGCGTGGTCACGGGGAGGGGGCGTGGCCAAGCGCCCGGTGGGGGCGTGGCTCCGCTCCCGGTGTTGGCGCGAGGGGGCGCGCGGGCGCCGGTGGCGGCTGGCGGCGGCCATGTCGCGTTTAAAGGGGCCGCGCCGCTGAGCGGGGGGGGGGGGGAGGGGAGGGGCGGGGAGGAGCGGGGAGGGGGGGGGGCGGATTTGGGCCGGGCCCCGCCCCGTGCCGCCGCAGCCGCCGCCTCGCACCGGTCTCCGCCGCCCTGTGCCGAGCAGGTAGGAGCGGGACGGGGGAGTTTGGGGGGGGGGTTTGGGGGGGATTTAGGGCCGGTGGGGCGGGTCTGCGGCACGGGGAGGCGCCAGGCCCGTAGGCCCCGGGGCTGCCCTGTCAGCAGGCTGCGGTGGCTTTGCCCTCCGGGGTCAGGCAGGGCGGGCAGGGGGGTGTCCCCGCAAAAACGGGGTGTCCCCAAAAAAATAGGGGTGCCCTCCCCAAAATAGGGGTGCCCTCCCAAGAATAGGGCTGCCCTCCCCAAAATTGGGGTGCCCTCCCCAAAATTGGGGTGCCCTCCCCAAAATAGGGTGCCCTCCCGAAGCCCCCTTGCCGTGCCTCCCGCCCTGCGGCACCCCGACCCCGCTGTCCCCTGGGAGCCCCCCGGGGCAGGTGCAGGCCCCCCAGGCCAGCACGGCCCGGATACGTTTCGTGGTGCCCCGTGGTGCCCCGTCGCACCGCCGAGGCCCTGTGCGAAGCCCCGTTGGCCGCAGGGCCGTGGCGATCGTCCTCGCTCCCCGCCAGGCCTGGTGCCGTAGGGCTGCCGGGGAGCCTGTCCCCGGAGCCAGCCGGGGCATGGAAATAGGGCCTGGGCAGCTGGGGGGGGGGAGCCCTGCGGCTCCATGAGCTGGGCTTCGGAGCGGTGTCGGCCGTGGGGCGATGCCGCCGCGCGGGTAAGGGCGATAACGAAGAGGGATGCAACCCCCCCAGCCGCAGGATCAATGTTAGGATGCGCTTCTGGGAGCCCGGAGGGAACGGCGTCAGCACCCCCCCGAGCCCTCAGATGGGGGCAGCCCCCCAGAAGCAGCTCGGTGGCTGCCGGAGGTGGCAGCCGTGGGGTCGGCGTGCGTGGCGCTGCCAGCGGAGCGACGGGGCCGTGGCGTTCCTGGAGCCCGGCCGCATCTCCTCCCCTCCCCCCCCCGCAGTGTGGTTGGCGCTGCTGCTGCTGGAAGCCGAGGGCAGCGCCGTGGGAGCCCCGCGTCGCCGCCGCCGCCGCCGTGCCCGCTGCTCCTCCGCGGCACCGCTGGGGCAGGCGGGAGCGCCGGACAAGCCGCTGCAGGCATCCAGGTACCGCTCCTTGGCGGAAGATTCCCTTCTGGTGACTGGGACGGGCAGGGCGCCCGGCCGTCCCGTAACAAAGGGCCGCTTTGAACTGCAGTTTCGGGGAGAGCCGGCGGAAAGTTTTCCCTTGGGGAGCTTGCGGGAAGGCAGGTAGGCGCGGAACCGCGCTGCGGCGACGCCGGGGAGGGATGGAGGGGTTTCGTCTCTGCTTTCCTCGTCCCAAGGATACGCAGCGGGCGTGCCTCCCGCTGCCAGACAAAGCCAGAGGAGCGATGACGGAGGCAGCTCCGAGCACACAGCAATGGCTCGCAAACTTTGGGAGCCTTGTTTCCGCCCAAACGTTCCTTGTGCAAATAAACCGCTTTCCCGAGCAGAGGTACACCCTGCTGGAGGTGCTGGGGGGGACACAATTCCCCGTAAACCTCCGGGAGGGAGAAGGGATGCGGCTAGAAGGCCGTGTCTGGAGGAGGGCTGGGGGATGGTGTTGCCGCAGAGAGCTCTGGCCGGGCAGCCTGGAGATATTTGCACAATGGTGGGAGGCTGCGGCGCGCTTCCAGCCGGCACCGGCTTCCCCTGCACCTTGCCCGGCTCTCCTGCGGCGCTGCTCCCTGCTAGGGTCTCCTCTAGCGCCCTTGGGCTCTGCTCCCCGGGTCACTTTGTCCCGCTTGGGGAGGTGGAAGAAAGCACCTGCCCCCACTGCGTGCGAGGAGGAGGAGGAGGGCGGTGTGCAGCGAGCACGGGGTCAAAGATCTCGCCAGACCAGACGCAGGGTAAATAAACACGGCTGCGCTCTGCCGTGACTGGCGGAAGGAGCAGGAAGCTCGCCTTCTCTCCTCGGCTGTTTGGGAGGAATGCCCAGGTAGGAACAACGGCGTGAATCCCAAAAAGGGTCTCGGGGGGGGCACAGGGGACGTGCTGCGAGGCTTTGACCTTGGCGGAGGTGCCGGGTAAAGGCTCGATTTGCTAGGGGAGCCGGAGGTGAAACCGATCCTGTGCTTATTGTGCAGGTAAAGCTTTGTCTCGGGGAATTCGCCTGCCTTGTTGTGTTTTGAGGCCCGTTTGTTTCTGGAAATAGCCCACCCGCAGTCAGCTGGTCCCTGCAGCCGCCCCAGGTATGCAGCGGAGGGGGTGCGGGCGCTGCAGGGCCTCCCAGGGCACACGGAGCAGCTCCAGGGCACTCGCTGGGCCCAGCGGCACCCCGACCGTCCCCGTGCTCCTGCGGCACATCCAGCCCTCGGGTTAGGCAGATGTCTGCAGAGGCATCGGCTCCTGGGAATTATTCCGCCTGCTTTAATACCGCTGCGTGCTGTCAGGGCAAGGTAATGGCTCTCGCCCTGCAGCGAGGCTCCCTCCCTCCCTGCCTCCCTCTTTCCCCATCAGATCGGGAAGCCAGGGAGAGATGCTAGGCCTGGCTTCGCTCCAGCTGCTTAGCTCTTGTCTCCGCTAGCCCGGAAACAGGTTTTTAATGGTGCTCCGCTCTCGTCCCAGCCACAGCAGATGCAGAGTGGATTTGGCTGCTGCGGGCATGAGCAAGAGGTTTTTGTTTTTGTTTTGTGGCTTTTTTTATTTAAAAAAAAAAAAAAAACACCTTATCAGCTGATCTGGAGATGCTAGCACGAGGGTGGGGGGTGATGAAGACTGCCATTCCTCTGGTCCCAGGGAAAGGTGTGTGTTTTCCAGGCCAGCCAGGGTTGTAAACAGCATGAGGGGCTGTAAGGAGCAGTCGGGCTTTCTGCTGTCACAGTCTCTTTCTGCTATCACACGTGTCTCTTCCTATTTCTTTACTTATTTTACCTGCGTTGCCTCCCGTGTCTGTGTTCTGCGATTGCTAAAGAACAAAAGGAGTAAGCCCTTTCTGGTCTTGAAAGGAACGACTGATCTGATATAAAGCCAACCACAGCAGCTCCTCTGTCTCCCCCAGAGCAGATGTGCTCTTGACATTGGCTCACGCTTCGGTAACCCAAGAATTGTTTGCTCTGGTCAACCAGAACAAACCCCAATTTGCCATTTCCAGCCGTGGGCTGGAAAGCAGGAGGAGATGAGAAGCTCCCAGGTCCTTTCTGAACCTGGATCACCGCGGCCACGTCCCTGGAAAGCCGGCTTACCGCCACCTCACCCTAGGCTTCAGGAAGGTTGTGTTGCAGCACGTTTTCTGTTAGAGGCTGGGGTGGCGGGGAGCTGAAGCTTCTGGGACAGAGAGGAATGTTTAGTGCTTAGGGGAAAGAGCATTCGGGGAGTTTTCCCTCCTTCTTGTGGGAGAACCCTTCCACGTGAGCTGCAAATCTACTCCCTGAGCCCTAGTTAAACACCCTTGGGGCTCCTGCAGCCTGCGGGTTAGCGCAGACTTTCCCAACACAGGCCTTCTGGCATCCAGAAGGGCTCCTGGAGCTTCACACTCAGCTAGAGCTGGCATGTGTCAGCTGCTGCTGAAAGAAGCAGTTCTGGCACTGATCCCCGTCCAGGGCGTAGGGAGGGCTGAGCTGTTTCCAGCAGCGCAGTCAACTTGCGCCGAGTTAAAAATGACCGTCAAGCCCAGGGAAGCTGGTTGGGTGAAGCCTTTCTGGGCTTGGAGATTGGCTTTAAACCGTGCGAGGGGATGCCTGGGTGCTGAGGAGAGTCCCGTGTTTTGGGCACGAGAGGACAAGGGCTTGAGAGCTTCCTGCCTCCATTCCTAGCTGCTGCTGGAGGTGGATTGCACTGGAGGATTCCCAGCTGCGTCCCTGGTGAAAGGACACGTGTGTGCTGCATTCCCTTCCTTCGGGCCCAGGGTCAGTGCCTGATGCTGCAGCGCCCGGCCCCTTTGTCCTGAAGTGGTGCCCAGCGAAGGGAAACACGAGGAGGAGTTTATCGAATTGGAATTCAGGTTAGGATTTTATTTTCCTTTTCTTTTTTTCTCCTGGATGGTCAAACAGTGGGTTAGGGGTCTGAAGAGCTTGTAGGATCTCTGCCTTGGGAGATATTCAACCCTTGACTGGACGCAGCCTTCAAATACCTGATCAGAGGCAGGAGGATGGACCGGAGACCTTCCCAATGACAGAATACCCATCACAGACCTTTAATTAGGGAGGAAATTGCAACACAGCAGCCTGTGTAAGGTACATGAGGCCATCTGTGCATCAGTCAGTTTGACTCTTGAGGCTCTGCAGTGCAGGAGGGGTCCGGGCTGGGGGCAGGGGCTGGGGGAGAACCAGGGCAGAAGACGGGGCCCGTAGGTGCCCCTTTTTTCCACAGCAGGGTGGAGAAACTCGTAAGCCAGAGTTAAATAATGGCAGGGCCCCACGCATATCAGAGTTGGGCGGCACCTTTTGGCTTTGGGGTTGCAGCTCAGAAATGTGCTGGGTAGGAACTCCCCGGGTGCTGGCCCCGGCCTGGTGTCCTGTTTGTGTGCCCTTAGTGGCTCTGAGGGAGCGGGAGATGCCCCAGGCATTGCTGGCATGGCTCACGAGCATCCCAGAGCACTGCTCCTGCTCTGTGCCTCACATGAGCCTCAGCAGGTGTGTCCTGGCTGCCCGTAGGCTCCTGCAGTCCCTGTTTGTTTCCTGATGCTATGGTATCAAAACGAGGAGGAAGCTTGTGACACCAGCTCCGCGATGGCTGAACCTCAGCACGCTGTTTCACTGCCCTCATTTTATTTTTTGGTGTCCGAGGCGTCAGGTTGAGGTTTTGTTGTGGTGTGGAGGCTCGGCTGTATATCGGTGATCTCACTTTTAGCTTCGTGGAGGTCAACCAGACTTCCAAAAAACCCTTTATTCGGTGGTTTGACAGCAGTGAGCTGGCAGAGGTCCAAAAAAAAACCCAAAACCCTAACAAAGCAACCCCCAAACTATTCCCTGCTTCCCTCAAGCAGGTCACCCTACCTGCTCTAGGTAACAAAAGCACAAGACTGGGATAACTGCTGTGAAAATAAGCCTCCAGCCCCCTGTTTCCATTTCTGAAATGCTCATCAATATCCGTCTCCCAAACTTATTCACTCCTTCTCGCTGTGAATCAGCCTCATTCTTCTCCCCAGGAAGCTTTTTTTCCAGAACCCGGTTGTTTTTCCTGCAATTACCGTATCCTTAGATCGCGTTCTCCTACAGAAGAGCTTGCTGCTAAAGATCTGCGCTCACTGCCGTGCAGAAAGCAGTGGCAGGCCATCTGCAGTCTGAAGGAAGCCGCAGTCACTGCCCTGACAGCACCACTTGTGCGAGCTGTGCAGCACCCTGCATCTCACGTGTGCTTGGTCCAGGGATGTGCAGGGAGACGGTGAAGCGAGCTGAATTTGTTGAGGCACGTGTAGAGGTAACAAAAGACCACCTGAAGTCTGCTTCTGTCGTAGCTGCCCCCTGATTTCCCTGGTGCCAGGTTTGTGGCTCTCTGGAGCCTCCTGGCATTAGGCAGCGTGACTTTGAGGTCCGCTTGGACCCATCTCGTCTGGCATCCTTGTCTCCGTTGTGGGCTTAAGATGCAAGCGCAGAAGCTTCCAGCTCTTTCCTCTTACAGCTCTCGTGTGTGGGAGCGGATTTCAGAGGCAGAAAAAGTGGGCTGACGAAAGCTGCTGATGCTCGGTGGTTTCCCGGTGCCGCACCGGGTCGCAGGAGGAAGGTTTGTGCCCAGCAGGACGTGGCAGCTGGTGGCTCCCCGGCTGGCTGCAAGTGCTGCAGAGCTCCGTGCAGGCTTCCTCCTGCCCTGCCTTCCCGCAGCGCTCCTCCAAACGGGAGCAGGGGAGGGGAGGAGGGTGTTGTCGGGAAGCCGGGCTGTTCCAGCGGCTCACCGTCAGCAGGGAGGCCGTGCCAAGTAGAGCAGAAACACGCCGGTGGAGACCTGAGGCGCGGCACCCCCGGAGCTGTGGGGATGGCAGATGGATAAACGAGGAGCTGGGTGCTCCAGCCTGAACCTCCCCTTTCTGCCCGGATAAAGGACGCTCCGTGCCCTTTGCTGAATGTGTGGGAGCAGGAAGAGTGCTTATGCAGCAGCCTCGGCCTGCCTGACCTTGGCATTGGTTGCCATAGAGCACGTTGCCTCTCTGGAGGGCTGCGCACCGAGCACAGACCTGCCAGTCCTGGGGAGGGCTGGGAATAAGGCTCTGTAGGGAAGAATCCTCGCTTCGGAGGGATAATGAGCCATCTTCCGCCAGCGTTTGTGGGTTTTGTTCCCTGCACTAAAGGGAGCAGCGTTTAAGCGACTTCTCTGCAGCCCTCTCTTTGTTTTCTTGGTGGTGTTTGGGAGTGAGCGGCCCGTGTGCTGCTCTTAGGTCTGGCACCCTGCAGCCAGCCTGGGCAATCTGCGCTCCCCCCTTGAATGGGAAGTTGGAGCTGAGCACTAAGGGAGTTGGTGCCTAGCAGAGCTGTGCTTGTCACAGAACCGCAGAAGGGTTTGGGTTGGAAGAGACCTTAAAGACCATTTGATTCCACCCCCCCTGCCATGGGCAGGGACACCTCCCACCAGGCCACGCTGCCCAAAGCCCCATCCAGCCTGGCCTTGAGCACCTCCAGGGATGGGGCATCCACAGCTTCTCTGAGCAACCTGTGCCAGGGCCTCACCACCCTCTGAGAGAAGAATTTCTTCCTAACATCTCATCTAAATCTCCCTTCTTCAGTTTAAAGCCATTACCCCTTCTCCTGTCACTACACCCCCTGACAGAGAGTCCCTCCCCAGCTTTCCTGCAGGCGCCCTTTAGGTGTTGCAAGGCTGCTGTAAGGTCTTCCCAGAGTCTTCTCCAGGCTGAACAACCCCAGCTCCCTCAGCCTGTCTGTGCAAGAGGTGCTCCAGCCCCTTCATCATCCTCGTGGCCCTCCTCTGGACTCGTTCTAATACTTCCATGGGGCCCCAGAGCTGAACGCAGGACTCCTGGTGAGATCTTATGAGAGCAGAGCAGAGGGGGATAATCCCCTCCCTCTCCCTGCTGGCCACGCTGCTTTTGATGCAGCCCAGGACACGGTTGGCTTTCCGGGCTGCAAGTGCACATTGCTGGCTCGCGTTGAGCTTTTCAGATCAACCTTCTTCAGCCCTGAGGTCCTTCTCCTCAGGGCTGCTCTCACCAAGATCATCTGGTCCAACCATCCCCCTACCACCAATGTCACCCACTAAACCACGTCCCTAAGCACCACGTCCAGCCTTTCCTTGAACACCCTCAGGGACGGTGACTTCCCTGCAGCTTCCACAATACCATCCTAGCAGAGAAAGTCGGGGATTGTGCAGAAGTGTTTGTGCAGTCAGTGAGAGGAGAAGAATCACTATCAGTACGTCTGGAGGATCCGAGGATCAGCAAGTATATGTAGTTCCAGGGTAGGATAAGCCCGATGTCTCGTGGGTCAGGTTGTTTTGTTTAATCTCCCTTCTCAGACAACCTGAAGCCTTTGCAGTTCTGAAAAACGAGTTGAATGTGAGGGCTGTGAGATGCTCTAAGCTTTTTCTTCTGGAAGGGCAGAAGAAAGACAGGATGTTGCTGGAGCAGAGATCCTCGTGTTTTAACGTGCAGCTCAGCAGTTTCTCAGTTGATGAGTAGCTCTGTGCACAGCGGAATTAATGAGGCTGATTTCCTATGGATCTGGGGCTTGTCAGACTGTTATCAAGCAAGGTGTGAGCTCTGGTGGCTTTTTATCCCGGTTCATAGGATGTTCCTCTCCTCAGTGCGTATGTATTGAGCGTTACAAAGGTGGCAGCAGAAGCTCAGCCCTCCCAGTGTGGATGTAAGTAATGCTTCTGTGAACACCGTCAGCATTTTCAGCTGACCCAGCACACAGAGGGCCAGGTGAAGAGGTGCTCGTGGGCCACCCCGCTGTGTGAGCCCTGGAGCAGAGCTCTAGGTGTGCTGTATGTTGGGTTCGAGGCTGCTTGTGGGGATCTCCTTGTGTCTCCAAGAGGTGCCTGTGCTCCAGAGGACTCCCACTCCCTGATTTCCCTGTTTCTGGGTATAAAGCTGAGTTTTCTTGTGAGCCAAAACTGGTGACGGGGCCATTTTACCCTTCAGCAGTTGTCACCTGGGCTTCTGTGGAAGCAGGTAAGTGCCTGCTGCGCCTTGCCAGCAAGCTGTGTGCACCCATTTTGGGGCAGGCAGGTGGAGGTTTGCCTGGTGGAGCAGTGCTAGCATCCTTTGGGTTGCTGCCTGGGTCCCGCCACGGACTTCCTCGGGAGCTGGGAATCCTTGCACATCTCTTCTTGGATTGTGCTTACCCGCAGAAGGCTGACTGTGGCAGGGTTTCCCTTGTTGCTTTAGCACTCAGTCCCTCCCCCTGATATTTTATCAAGGTGGGAAAGAGCACAGGGGAGTTACGGATCAGGTGGATTCCCTAGGAATGGGCAGCTAAGCAATTTGGCAAGCAGGCTCTGAGTGGCAGCCAGTTCTCAACAGACCTATCCTTTTCTTCCAAGCCATAGTCTGTGCCCTGTATCTTGATCTCGGTGACATTTTTCCTGCCGTTCTTACCATTGGGTCTTCCCAAAAGCAAACTGGAACTGTGTCAGTCAAGGTGAAACCTTTCAATCTGAAGTGCCAAACGCAGAGGGCGACGGTATGTGGAGCATGGCAGGCGCCCAGGAGGGGAGGATGCAGTGGGTGCAGCATGAGGTGGTGCTGGCGCTGGGTGATGAAGCGGACGTGAAGTCAGCATCGTGACTCGGGGGCTGGGTGGGGAAGGACTCGATTCTTGCTCACAAGTAAGAACGGTCTTAAGGAACATGAACTTTTGCCCTGCTGAGGCTCTCTGCTGTGCTGAGAGTTTGCTGCGCTTCCTGAGGGATGTGCATCACTGGAGCAGAAAGCTTGGAGCTGGCATCCCTCTGCTTTCCCTTCCCTCTCTTCCGCAGTCAGAAGAGGTGTTGGGCTCTGACAGCCTCCGCGCATCAGTGGTTTGCGGGTGGGAGGTGCACACATTGCAACCACAGCTGCCAAGCACAAATCTCGGCTCCTAAATGGAAGCTAAATCAGCTCCCCTCGCTGCTGGGAGTGTGGGGGTGCTGGAGGGCAGTGCCGACTTTTGAAGGTGAAGTGGAAGGGCTTAATGTGGGCAGCTGGTTCAACCCTGTCGCTGGCAGATGAAGATGTGGCACTTGGGTCTGGCTGCTGAAACAGCACCAAGGCACTCAGATTTTGGTTTTCTCTCTCTGTAGGGCTGCAGGACCAGGACTATGTCCACCATGGTGTACCCAAGGGAGGAGAAACTGGACAAGCTGAGCCAAGAGGAGATCATTTCCAACACCAAGCTGGTGATGCAGGGCCTGGAGGCGCTCAAGAACGAACACAACTCCATCCTGCACAGCTTGCTGGAGACCATCAAGTGCCTGAAGAAGGATGAAGAAGCCAACCTCGTGCACGAGAAATCCAACCTGCTCCGCAAGTCGGTGGAGATGATCGAACTGGGGCTTGGAGAAGCTCAGGTGAGAGCGGCAAGTGCCCTCCTGTGTGGTTGGTACCTGGGACTGATGGGGGAAGGCAGGCGCGTGGCCATCCCCCGTGAGCTGCAGGGGCAGTGTGGCCCTGAGACGGGTCCCTGAGCACGCGTGTGAGGGAGACGTGAGGCTGGGGTCTCTCCTGACTCTCACTGTCACTCTTGATAAGGTGATGATGGCGCTGTCCAACCACCTGAACGCGGTGGAGTCGGAGAAGCAGAAGCTGCGTGCTCAGGTGCGGAGGCTGTGCCAGGAGAACCAGTGGCTGCGCGACGAGCTGGCCAACACCCAGCAGAAGCTGCAGCGCAGTGAGCAAACCGTGGCTCAGCTGGAGGAGGAGAAGAAGCACCTCGAGTTCATGAACCAGCTGAAGAAGTATGATGAGGATGTCTCACCTTCGGTATGCCCTCGTCCTGTCAAGCAGCAGCCTTTTGCCTTGGGGGGTTGGACCAGCAGGATTGCCTGGGTGTAACAGCCTTGCCCTGGGTTTTGTCCCTTCCCAGCTACAATGCACAGCAGGGTCTCTGGCAGAGCATGGAGTAGGGTGCCAGGATTTGGTGGGGAAATCTGGCTTTACTGGGTTTGTTGTGTGGGAGAAAGATGGTGGCAGAGACACCAGGGAAGTTGATGGTGGTTTTGGGGTGCAGCAGGGAGAAGAGATTCGCAGGTGGCTCAGCCCAGGCTGCTGTCATCTCTTCTGAGAACCAATAGCACTGTGATTCCTATTTTCTCAGGAGGAGAAGGAGGGCGACTCCACCAAGGACTCCCTGGATGATCTGTTCCCAAATGAGGAGGAAGAACATGGTCCTGGATGTAAGTGTGTGCTTATGCTTGGTTGCTGACTGTATCCGTTCAAACCTGCCCTGCCAACCGTGCCCCTGTGTGTTGTTCTGTGCCTGCAGTGCCCCACCAGCACAGCAGCGCGGTGGCGGCTGCCCAGCAGGGAGGCTATGAGATTCCCGCACGCTTGCGCACCCTCCACAACCTCGTCATCCAGTACGCCTCACAGGGACGCTACGAGGTGGCTGTGCCTCTCTGCAAGCAGGCGCTGGAGGACCTGGAGAAGACATCAGGCCACGATCACCCCGATGTGGCCACCATGCTCAACATCCTGGCGCTAGTGTACAGGTGAGGATAGTGGGGAGGGCACAACCGGGCCAGGAGGGCTTTCTCCCTCCCTTTCACCAGGTCAGCACATTCTGGTGACAAGGAGTTCTCCCAGCTTCCAGGGATTTGCCCTTCAGAAAGGGTTTTTGGCACAGATAAGGGATTTGGACTGCTGAACTCCCTGATAAAACTAGGGACTGGCTAAACTAGGGAGGAAAGGAGAAATGAATGGGCTGTGGGAGCTGGTCTGTGTGGAGGGAGGACTGCTGTTTGTGGTTCTGCTTGCCATGGGCAATGTTGTCCAAACCCTGAATAACTAGTTGGCTTTGCACTGCAGGGATCAGAATAAATACAAAGAGGCAGCACACCTCTTGAACGATGCTCTCTCCATCCGTGAGAAGACCCTGGGCAAAGACCACCCAGCGGTGAGTGTCTCCCTCCTCTCTTGGTCACTTCTCTTGCCCAGGGACAGCAGGGACCCTGTGATGTGTGGGGTGCTGTTCACATGGTGTGGGGCACTGTTTTGCCATATCAGTATCTTTCTGCCATCTCGTTCAGTACGGCCTGGCAGGATCCAGGAGAAGCCAGTTCCTGACATGTAGGCAAGGTTGGTCCCACTGAATTCATCTTTGTTTCACAGAGAAACTTGTATCTCTGCAGGTGGCTGCAACTTTGAACAATCTTGCTGTTCTCTATGGCAAGAGGGGCAAGTACAAAGAAGCAGAGCCACTGTGCAAGCGAGCCCTGGAGATCCGTGAGAAGGTACTGGACTCCCATGACCTCCTTCCTTCCAGCTCGCCCTTAAGGTTTTCTTTCCTGACCTTGCAATTTTTGAATGTTGTCTTTTTGTGGCTTCCCTTCTTCTGTGCACCCAGGTCCTCGGCAAAGACCATCCCGATGTGGCCAAGCAGCTGAACAATCTGGCCCTGCTGTGCCAGAACCAGGGCAAGTATGAGGAGGTGGAGTACTATTACTGCAGGGCCCTGGAGATCTACGAGAGCTGCCTGGGTCCTGACGACCCCAACGTGGCCAAGACCAAGAACAACCTGGTGAGGCCCTGGGAGGAGGCCGTGTGGGGATGGGTGGGAGATAGCTGGGAGAGGTGGGGAGGGTTAACCTGTGTCGTCCAGTGGGATTGGAGCTGTTCTCTTGTTTGCAGGCCTCCTGCTACTTGAAGCAAAGCAAATACAAAGATGCGGAGGTGCTGTATAAGGAGATCCTCACCCGTGCTCACGTGAAGGAGTTTGGCTCCGTGGATGGTTTGTACAGCAGGAGTTACTGGGGCTGGGGAAGGCTGAGCAGTTTGGTCCCCTGGCTCTCAGCCTGGGCTTGGCTGGTGCTGGTATCCCCTTGGCAGAGGGATGGGGATGCCTTGCAGGGCCCCTGCTTCGGGCACTCCTTGAGACGCTGCCCTTCGAGTGTGTGGTGCTGTTGCACGTCCCTCAGAAGGAGACTTGGAGAGCTGTGGCTGTGAGTCTTTGCTAGGCTGGGAAGCAGTTGTGGCTAAAAGGGGAAATAGCAAGCGGCAGAGTCATTCCCAGGCATGGCCTGAAGTTTCTCCTGTAGGCCTGACCCAGGTATTCCACTGTGGGAGGACTTGTTCCCTCCTTCCCATGCCCTGCCCTTGCAGTGTCACTTGCCTTCGCTGGGGCTCTGGGCAGTGCCTGGAAGCCTCGTCACCTCCCTCTGGTGAGCTGCTGGCTTTGGAGACAGCGCTGGGTTGTGCAGGGGCTGGAGCTCCAGTGGAAGTAACAGAGCAAGAGGACAAGGTGGTGAACGGAGCTGTCTTGTGTCCTTCCCCGCACAGATGAACACAAGCCGATCTGGATGCACGCGGAGGAGAGAGAGGAGATGAGCAAGGTGAGTCTAAGCTGGGGGTGCAGCCTCTTGACAGCAGCAAGAGCTGAGAGAAAGATTCGTTTTCAAAGCTGCTGGCCAAAGCAGGCTCAATGGAGCCGTGCTGGCTGTGTCCCCTTCTCTCCCAGGGCTGTGGAGCAGGCCGGGAAATCCAGCCTTGCAGGACAGATGTGCAGTTGGAGTGAGATTCACTTTACAGCCTGGGCAAGGACCGAGCCTCTTCCTCCCCTGGGACAGTCGGGCCTGGGCACAGCTGCCCTGGGGGCAATGGCACAGCACGTTCAGCATGATCGGGCGGTGGTGACCCCACACCTGGCTTGTTCTGCTGGGGCTGCTACATTCCACTTTGTGCCATTTCCACATCTCCTATTAAAAAAGTATAAAACTGTCTTTGTAAAGCTTCTCTTTTTTTTTTTTTCTTTTTTTCCCCTCGCCCCTCTTTCTCCCTGCTTTTAGTGGCAGCAGGGAGAAGCCGGCTTTCCTTACAGCAGCTCTGGCCTCGAGTCTAGGCTTTTTGTGCCCCCAGAGCATTTCACAGTGGTTTCAACCACCCTTTTAGGGCTGCCTGTGTGCAAGCATCAGAGGCATTTTGAATACTGAGTGGTCTTATCCTTGGGGTTGCCCAGGCTGTGCAGGTTCTGACCCAAGGACACCTAAATGTGCCTGTGTTCCAGGCCTGATCCTGGTGCCCAGTGGGAGAGCACAGGCCAGAGAATGGCAGTAGGCACGGGGCTAACGGCTGTCTTCTCGCCCTACAGAGCAAGCACAGGGACAGCGCTCCCTACGCTGAGTATGGCGGCTGGTACAAGGCCTGCAAGGTTAGCAGGTAAGAGGGGTTCGTGGGCAGCTCGGGGGGTGGGCGAGGTGGCCCCAGGGCTCTCGCTCACCCACCATCTATTCCCGTAGCCCAACTGTGAACACCACCCTGAGGAACCTGGGTGCGCTGTACCGGCGCCAGGGCAAGCTAGAGGCAGCTGAGACCTTGGAGGAGTGTGCAGTTCGCTCTCGGCGGCAGGTAACCCCGGGGGGACCTTCCTCGGGTGGGGGGACTTTGGGGTTTTGGGGCTGGCAGGTCATGGTGTAGCCATGTGTGTGGTGGGGGCTGTCCCGTGCCTTGCAGCCTCCGACGTCTGTGGTTTACATCCCCACAACCCTGGAACAGCTCAGTGGTTGGGGCTGGGGTTGTGCAGAGGTACACACGTGTGTGTATACGTATGTGGGGTTGCACTTGCATGCGCATGGATGGGTGGAGCATATGTTGGGGGGATCTGTGTTGTGAAGGAAGCGTGGCTCTTGGAGTGCAGGAATCCTGGCAGGAAACCTTAGGGCAGGTTACTGGGCTTTGTCAGCTACCGAGGAGATCTGCACTCACTGGAATATTTTCTTCCTACTAATTATTTGTCCAGGAAATATAGTAGAGATTTCCTAGAGTGCCTCTCAGCCTAAACTCCTCTCAATTCTCACGCAAAGCAGGAGTTGTAAGCACCCAGCACAAAGACTGTGGGAGAGCAGAAACTCTCACGCACCAAAATGTGAAGGACAAAATGTTTTCAGCTTTGGGGCAGCAAGCCCTTGTCACTCGGGGTGGCTTATGGCTCGAAAGGGTCTCCCTGCACCTGAAACCCAGACAGACTGCTAAATGTAGGATAGCATTTGGCTCTATCCTCGTGCGGGAGGATTTTGGCTGCGATGGGGCAACGGCTGAGAGATGGGACGGGCCTGGGCAGAGCAGCACCACCGAAGGGCAAAACCTGGTGCTTCCTTATTCCTTTCTGCTTGCAGGGCATCGACCCAATCAACCAGACAAAGGTGGTGGAGATCCTGAAGGAGGGTGACGGCACAGAGAGACGTCGGAGCCTGGGTGGCGGCGTCAAGTACGAGAATGCCACAGACGGTAGCGAGGAAGTGAGTATGGGCGTGGAATGGAGCGGGGTAAGTACAAGACACCATCAAGAATGGCCTCAGCTGGCTGCTGGAGGGAAGGGACAGCCCGGCTCAGGGCTCTCCCCGTGTGGCCTGTCGTGGCATCCTCGTCTGCCTCCATTTGTCCCCCTGCACACTTCCTCCCCCTCTTTCTTGGCATGAGCCAGCCAGCCCACGAAGGTGCGTGTCTGGGCCTGGCTCCTGGCGTACAGGCCAGAAAACCCCCACTGACGGCTCCTGCTCCCAGGGGGCCGCCGGGTCCTGGCAGTGCACAGCATGAGCTGGTCCCGGCCTGCCCTTAATCTCAGCCTTGGCAACCTTATTAACACCTCTCCCCGCTGCGCACCCCTCTCGAGGCCCTGGCTGAGCATCAGCCCCATCTCAGGCCCACGCAGCCTCTGTGAGCAACTTGCCTTTCCGTCCTGCAGCGCGCCACGGGCAACGCTGAGCCCAGGGAGGTGTGTGTGTGTGTGCCTGTGTGTGTGCCCGGTGGGTCTGCGGCTGCGTGTCTTCAGGGCAGGGGGACAGTCCGCAGGCAGCGCCTTTGCTGTCCTCTCCTGGTCTCGTGCCACCCGTGGGCTCTGGCTGAGCAGAGGTGGTTAAAGGCAGGTCTTTGCAGGGTGCCTGGCTGAGCTGGCCGGTGGTGGCGAAGGAGGCTGCTGTTAGCTGAGGCTCACGCGGGGTGAGCTGAGCCTGCCGGGCTCGCTCGGAGGCTGACGGGCACTTCGGTCACTAGCGCTGAGTTCGGAGGAAGGTAGGGGTCCAGGTGTGGGACAGGTGGCCTCTGCGAGAAGGCGGGAGAAGAGGCGGCAAGTGAGCATGTGTGAGGGTGCTTGGCTCGAGGGCTGTTAACGCTTACTGATCTCCTGCAGGCTCTAGCTGAGAGCGTAGCTGGCACCTAGGGTCGGTTGCAGCCTGGCACGACACTGAGCACAAGTCCTCCGCTCCCCCCTCACGTCCGCTCTCACTAACCCTTCCATCCTCACCCGCATGAGCTGCTTCCCTCCCTCCTTCCCTCTCCCCTGTTGCCATGACAGCCCCTCAGCACCCAAGCCTGAAGCCCGCTGGCTCTCTTGATTGTGGATTGTACCCTGGAGGTGGCTGGAGGGGGCCTGGGGAGCAGAGCTTTGAGGGCTCCTCCAGACACAAGGCTGCCCTCAGCCTCGGCTCTCGGTGTCAGGACTGAGGAGGGTCCTAGCCCTGGCAAAACACCAAAGGGCCCTCGTGTCCCCCGTTAGCAGAGGGGGACAGTCCCCGTCCCCGTGATCCTTCCCCAGGGGGCCCAGCCAGCCGTAGAGAGAGGTTTTGGGAGCTGGGACGTGGCTGCTGCCGCATGCTGCTCGGTGCCTTTCCCAGCCCGCAGCACGCACAGCCAGCTCCCTCTGCCCCGCCAGCAGCCCCGCGCTGCACCCCGGCTGCCCCAAAAAGAAGGCTGAGGCAGCTCCCCCTGCTCCTGTCCGTCACGGGCAGCTGTTCCCTCTGCTGGCCTAGAGACCTCGGTCACGCCGCCCCAGGCGTCTGCTGCCACCCCTTGAGCTGCCACCTGCTGCGTGCAGGGCTCTGGGAGCCCCAGGGGTGGCAGCGACCTCTCTGCCCCGCTGCACAGAGCAGCTCGAGAAGCACCCCGAGCCCTGGACCAGCTACCTGCTGCCCAGGTAAAGGCGTGAGCCCGCTGTTTCGGCCCCACCAGCCTCTCTCCCCGTCCAGACGCGGCCCGTTGCCACCGCATGCAGCCCGGGCCCTGCCCCAGCAGCTCCCTGGGCTACCGCCAACCTCACGGCCTTGTGAATTGTGTCTCTCTCCTCTCTGTGCACTAGGCTTAAATGCCTCCCGAGACTCCCTCTTTCCCCTCCACCGCAATCACCTGGATGTTTGTGTTGTACCTTCCGACTTTTCCTCCACACCATCCCTCCTTCCTCGGCAAGAGCTCCGCGCCAGCCCCCCAACCCTCCCGGCGCGCGAGGGCACCGCAGCGCCTGCAGAGAGGAGTGCCCGGCCGCGCGGGGCCCCGCTCCAGCCCCGTGGCCAGCAAGAGCAGGAAGGATCTATCTGCGTGGAGCTGCCTGCTCCCCCTGGCCAGGGCGACGGGCCGCCGTCCCCTTGCGTGCCCCCACCCCAAGCCCGCCCTTGCACACCCCTGGGGACCGCAGGGGACGGTCTTCACTCCGGGCGTGCCGACTCCACCGTCCTTAGACAGCCTCAGCCCTCCTAGCTTGTTCCCTCCCCTTCTGCAGAGGCCGGGATGGGGGGCACGAAGATGTAGGGGGGCTGTTTCGGGACACAGAGGCCTGGCCTTGGCAGGCCCGTTGTGTGCCCGCTTGCTTTCTCCCCCCGTAGGCTTAGCTGATGTTAGCGCCCCGTAGCAAACCTGCGCTGGCCGCCGGCAAGCTGGGCTCTCCCTGCAGCACAGGGCAGTCCCCGCCGTGCTCTCCTCCTCCCCGCCGTGCTCTGCAGCCCAGAGCCAGCATGGGGGGCTCTCGGTAGGGGCATGGATGTCCCTACTGTACATCCCAGGTACGGGGTGACAGCCAAGGGCCCTTTGGCTGCTGGCTCCTAACCCGCTGCTGTAGCTGAGCTGGCGTGGTGGCAGTAAGAGAAAGCGTCCTGTGGCTCCAGGGTCCCCGCATGTGGCTGCTGAGGGAGGGAGAGGTGAGGGTGAAGCTGTTCTCTGTTCCTTTGGAGGCAGAGGGATGGGTAGGAGGAGAGCAGAGCTGCTCTCCAAGCAGGTACAAGTGGCTGAGGTACTGAATGGGCTCATGTGAAGCACAGCAGGGAGAAAAAGGAGGTGCAAGGAAGGGTGTGAGGGAAGGAGGAGCTGGGGCTTGGGGTGTTCCAAGCACGAGGGACAGGTGAGGTGGAGGGAGGTTTCCACAGGAGGAGAAGGCTTTCCTGGGAAGGAGGAAGAGTTCTGAAACGCGGGACCTGGCTTGCGAGGCACGGTCCTTGGGGCTGTGACTCGCTGTCCTTAGCCACGTGGACGGGAAGACCGTAAATGTCTTACTGCCGGGGAGGCAGTGCTGACCCTGGGCTGGTGTGGGGATGGCTCAGTGCCCCAGGTGCTGCTGGTCCCCGCTGGGAAAAGGCCCTTTTCCCAAGAGCAGCCCCCCACTGCCGTGAGCCCCAAGCCCTTGGGTGCACGCCCCCATCCCACCTGCTGTCAGAGGCGAGCCTCCCTGCCCTCCTGCAGGGAGAGAGAGGAGCATGGGGAGGCTGCAGGCAGCAGGGCAGAGCCTAGAGGCCAGCGCAGGAATCCCCCCCCCTCGCCCCTTTATTTATTTAGCTAGGTAGTTTCATGCTAGTCACCCGGCAGGCTGCGATAATAAACCTGCTTGTGTCTGTCTGGGCCTGGCTTTCCCGTGGTGGTGGTGCAGAGGCCTCGGGGCACGTGCGTACCGCTCTCCCGGGAGCTTGTGCTTGCTGAAAGGGGGCTTGTCCTCGGGACCACGGGGGCTGGAGGCCAGGGCTGAGCGCTGTAGGGCTGCACCATCCCTGCCTCTCCCTCCCACCGCTGCTCCGTGCTCCTCGGAGCGTGGGGAGCCCCCAGTTCAGGCCTCAGCACCACCTCGCTCTGCCGTGTCCCGGACCTGGTGCTGTAACGACTGTACCTCTGATTAAAGGCAGACAGACCAGAACCGCTGCCCTGTGCTTCTTTCCATGCTCCGTAGGGCAGCGTCGCTCAGCCCCGGGGTGGTGGGGCGAGACGCTGCTGGATCAGGCATGGGTGCTTGGTGTCTGTGTGCGTGCAGGGGGGCGTGCTGCCGCATGGGAGGCAGGGGGCACCTCACTGAGGGACCCAACGCTGCTACTCACCTCCCCGGCCTCCAACCTGGGGCTGCTTCCAACCCTAGCCCTGCAGCCTCGTGGCGGGGCTGCCGTGGAGCATTTGAGGTTGGGCTTTCCTCAACAGCTGTTTACGTTACCCAGAAAAATACCCCGCTGTGCCCTTCGGTGCTGAGCTTCACATGCGGCCAAATCCTGCCCGGGTCCTCTGCCTCCATGCAGCAGAGGGACTTGGTGGTGGAGCTGCTGCTTGTTCTCAGTGCTCTCATCCTGGTGGGTGCAGTGAGGTGGGTGCTCTGCAGTAAACCAAGCCCCATCAGCGTTCTGGGTTAAAAATAACGCTGCAGAAGAGGGAGCGGGGAGAGAAAGGAGGCTATTTTTAACCCGGAGTGCAGCAGCACTCGGTTCTGGCATCGGTCTGCAGTCAGCCTGCACCGCTACAGCTGGGGAAACGTGGCTCCATCCTCCAGCCCCGACCCCAGAGCTTACCTCCCAGTGGGATCCTGCTGCCCCTGCACCACGACCCTGCTCCCCTGCCCCGGCAATGCTCCCTGGCTTGTGCACCCTGGCAAAAGGAACAGCGCCTGGCGTGGCAGAGCCCTGCCAGGAGCGTGGTGACCCAGTGCTAGCGGTGCTGGGGCTCTCTTGCTTCCTCCCCCCTCTCCCCTCCATCCCCATCTTTGCTAGTGCCGCGTACCGATGGCCAGCTCTTCCCAAAGCTGCCTGGGATGCCCGGCGGAGGAGCTGGATTGCTTGCCTTGCTAATCCTGACGGTGCTCTCTGCGTTCCTGGTGAGTGGGTGCCTGGCAGCAGCAGCGCGTGGTTCCCAGCTTGGAAGCCCCTCGTGGCGATGAGAAAGCGAAGAGGTTCTCAGTGCGCTTGGCTTACCCGAGAACAGATGGGATCGGTGCTGGGAGAAAGGTTTGCTGGTAGGAGACGTTCTGTTCCGCTGGAGGAGAGAGGCCCGGGGTGGATCAGCTTTGGGTAACCGTGGCAGGGAGGTGTTGGAAAAGCCCTTCCTCAGGGCTGCAGCAGTTCCTGAGAATTTGGGGATGAGAACAAGGAGCCTTAAGGCAGACCCTGGACAGCCCTTGGGCTCTCGCTGCTGCCAGCCCAGGCCAGGGGACACTTTGTTCACGCGGAGGGGTTCGAAGGGGCTCCCACACGTGCTCATGAGGGCTTCTGTGGTTGCCTCACCTCTGTTTTTTCTGCCTCGTTGTGCCAGGGAAAACAGCTCTTGGGGCCGTTGGGATCAGTAGCAAAGAAGACCACAGTCAACAGGTCATGAGAGCAAAAGCAGCCCCACACCAGCGGTGATGCCACAGCCTTGAGCAATGGGCGTGCCTGGCCGCGTGGGAGAGCTTGGTGACACAGTGGCACAAGGTGGTGGTGTGCTGGCAGCCGGCACGTGGCCACTGAACGCATCCACGTGGAGCTAAACCACGAGAGGGGCTAGAGTCCATCAAGGGCTGAGTGCCTGTCTCAGTAGCGGGGACATTTGGGGGCACGAGGGAGGCAACAGACTGGGGAACCAGGTTTAGGGCCAGGTTTGGTCTCTGGAGAAAGCAGGCAGTAAAGGAAGCCCCGTAAAGAGCCACCCCGGAGCAGCCAGACGAGCCCGTCCCAGCGGCGTTTGAGGTGGGCTGAGTCCGTGTGCGAGTGCGGAGTGGTTTTGTCTGACACGAGTGAACCAGGACCAGCGAGCGGGAGCAGGACAAATGCTGGATGGACAGGGGGACCACCACCAGCACAGCGAGGAAGGGGGAGAGGGGAGGCTCGTCTCCAGCCGGCAGCAGGCGGGGAAGCGAATGCCCTAACAGCACGTCCTGGCCTGACCGAAGGTGTCCCCAAGCTCGGGGACCCCCCTCGGTGCTTGCTGCTTGCTGCCCCCGGGGACCTCCGCTGAGCTGTAGGAGACGGAGCGGGGCTGGGGGTGCCGGTGGCCCGGTGCAGGTCGGTTCTCAGCGTGCCAGAGCCCCCCCTCGGGTGACGCTCAGCCCTGGCCCCTGGCTTGTGTCTCCGTCTCCAGGACGGCAGCGGCACCCTCCAGCGCAGCAGCTCCCTGGGGAAAATCCGCGAAGTGATCCGGAGGAGCAGCGAGATGTTGGTCAAGAAGCTGCAGGGCAACGGTCCCCTGGAGCCCAGGAACACCAGGTATGGGCCCGGCGGGCTGCGGTGCCGCCGACGGGGATCGGGCACGAGCTGACCCCCGCTCTCCTCTGCTTCCTCGCAGCATGAAGCGAGCTGCCTCGCTAAACTACCTGCACAAGTCCAGCGACGGTTCCTTCGAGGTGAGGGACGGGGACGGGGCAGGAGAGGGTGCCGGGGGGGCCGTGGGTGCTGATTCTCATATGTGCTGTGTTTTTCAGGGCACCCAAGGGCTCCGTGCGGAGAGCAGAGGCCTCAGCGCCAGCAGCATGGATCTTTCCTCCCACAGCTCCCTGCTCGCTTCCAACTGACCCCCCCCGCGGGTCCCCCCCTGCACTCAGCGCCTCGCCACGGCTTTGCGGGGCCGCAGCCGGCCCCCTCCCCACCTCCACCGCTCCCTTCCCATCACAGTGCCCCCCTCGCTCCACCCCGGGGGTCCTGGCTGGCGGGGAGGGGGGCTGCAAGGAGCCCCTAGCTAGTTTGGGATGGCAGGGGGCATTGGGGACAGCAGGAAGGTAGGGTGCTGGTGGGGTGGGACACCCCCCAGCAGGTGGGGTGCCCCCCAGCACCTGGAGCACTGGGATGTCCCCCAGCACTGGGATGTCCCCCATCCCCTGGAGCACTGGGGTGCCCCCCGCCACCCGGAGCCCCAGGCTGCCCCCATCCCCCGGGGTGTCCCCATTACCGGGATGGCCCCCGACCACCCGGAGCCCCCGGGTGCCCCCCCCATCCCCGGGGCACCTCTATAAGCCCCCAGCTTGCAGGAGAGGGCTGGGGGCTTAAAATGGGGGCTGGGCGGGGGGCACGGCGCGGCGCCCGAGCTGTACTTTCCGAAATAAAGCCCCCCTCCCTCCTTCCGTGGCTGCCGGGGTGTTTTAGGGGGGTATTTGGGGAGGCGGCGCGCACCGGGGCGGAGAGCGATGGTATCGGAGGGGATGACGACGGGAGTGGTGACGTCATCATGACGTCAGGAAGGGGCAGTTCTTTTCCGGAGCAGGGTGGAGCTGGAAAGGGGTTGGGAAGGGGTTGGGGGGGGGGAGGAAGATGGCGCGGATCAGGCTGGAGGACCTGGAGGGGCTGGGCGAGGAGGAGGAGGAGGAGGATGAAGGCGCGGGGGGGGAGGACGAGGAGGAGGGGGACGAGGAGGACGAGGAGGAGCGGGGCCGGCTGTTCGCGCACTGGGAGGCCGTGGCCAGCACGCACCGGGTGAGCCTGCCCCCAGGTGAGCCCCGGGGGGGGGAGACCGGGATCTGGGGGGGGGACACACGCGGGGCACCCCCTGACCCCTTTGCCTTGCAGACATGGCCGGCCCCATCGCCCAGATGAACCGGCACAGCCAGGCGCGGGAGCCCGTGCCCCACGTCGCCCTGTCGCGACATGGCAAGGTGAGAGGACCCCCGACCCGCTTCTGATCCACCCCCCTCCATGCAGCCCCCCAGCCTTGCACCCCGCTGCCTGCCGCGCTCGGATGCCTTGCCGCCTGGCACGACCCGTGCCAAGCAAGTGTGGGTGCTGCCTGGGGGCTGCACAGGGTCAGGGTGCTTCTGCGGGGAGCGGGGGGCTGCGGCACGGCTGGCAGCACCGAGGGACCCCGCGTCCCGCCCGTGGGAAGGGGCTGTGCTGCTCTGTGCTGGCATGGCCTTGCTGCCAGCGCTGCGTGCGGCTTGGGGTGCCACGGTGCAACAGGGGCGTAAAGCTGTCAGAAGTGTCCAAAGTATAAAGGGTCTGGAGGGGAAGATGTAGAGGAGTGGCTGAGTCCCTTGGTGTGTTCAGAGCAGAGCAGGCTGAGGGGAGGCCTCACGGCGGCCTGCAGCTCCCTCACAGGGGAGCGGAGGGGCAGGCGCTGAGCTCTGCTCTCTGGGGACAGCGACAGGACCCGAGGGAACGGCATGGAGCTGGGACAGGGGAGGGTCAGGCTGGGGGTTAGGGAAAGGTTCTGTACCCAGAGGGTGGTCGGGCACTGGGACAGGCTCCCCAGGGAAGTCATCGCAGCACCAAGCCTGTCATAGCTCAAGAAGCATTTGGACAACACCCTCAGACACAGATGGGTCTGATTTTGGGGTGGTCCCATGCAGAGCCTGGAGTTGGACTCGATGATCCACGCAGATCCCTTCCAGCTCGGGATAGTCCATGGTTCTGGTTGTCAGACCCGAGCACATGTTATTGTTTGTCAGAGCTGCTGATCCAAACCTGACAGCTGCTGCTCGAAGACTCCCGTTCTTGCTAAGTTGCACACCTCCTCTAATCTCTTGCACAAAAAGGTGCTTTGAGAAATAACTGTGAAGAAGCGCTCGTCAGACTGGTTCTTGTGTCTCTGCAGGCTTGGTTAGGCTTGCTCCCAACCAGACATCTGTCAGTTGTCCTCTATACGAGGAGAGCTTAACCAGTTTCTTCTGGGCTGAGGTCCAGTACCGCTGCCTGTGAGACACGTCTCAGCACGCGGGTGCACAGCCCTGAACCAGGGCTTCACCGCACTCCTTTCCCTGCTCTTCTGCATCCCAGTGGCTTAGTTTGGGCTCCTCTGTACCTGCACCGATCCCAAGCAGGAATGGTCCCTGGGACTCCGTGGGACCTGAAGATCTTCTGTTGCTGTTGGTGCCTCCTTTGTGCCTGAGGAGGATTCTTGGAGTTTGACTCCGGGGCTGGGTGAGGAGATGGGAGCCGCCTCGTGGCATCAGTGCTGAGGGGACTCAGGAGGTTGGGCCCTTGTGGATGCGTTCCCCAGGCTCAGGCAGGTGGGTGGTGTGTGGTTGCTCCTCCTGAGCCTCGTGTCGTCCTCTTGGAGGTGCATGAATTCCTGTACCACCTGCAGAGCCTTCCTGGCCTCAGTACTGAGACAAAATCCCCGACCCAGTGGATGTGAAGCATCGTCACTCTTTCTCTTGCCCAAGTCTCACCTTCTAGAGGGGTGCTTGGTCAACGTACGGGTCAGGCTGCAGGGCTTCAGACACCGTGCCTTGCTGAACTGAAAGATTCGTTCTCACATGCTGTCAGAGATGAGAATAGCAAACAGTCTAGAGGGACTGTCTGGTGGGTTCCCTTGTCTGGCAAATGCTGTTGCTCTGCTGGGCTTGGTGGAACAGGCATGGCCCCATTTGAGGGTGACTCCCTGTGCACCCTTTCTTTTTCGGGCTTGTCCAGAAGACTGAGTGTCTGTCATGGAAATAGAGGCTCTGAACCTTACCACAAAGCTGTCCCCTTTGCACGACCCGTGCTCGTGTCTCTTCTTCCCAATTTCACTTCTTGGTTTGGGAGAAGGATCCAAGAGGAGTTTTGTCCAACCTTCACAGCTCTTCTTTGTGCTAGAGCTCTGCCGCCAGACCTTCCTTTCTCCTGCGCAGGAGGTTTTTTGCCTGTTACCCCACAATGCACACGGTGCTCGAGGGAAAGGGCGCTGCCGCCCGAGGGTCCAGTCGAGCTTAGTGGAGGCCTTTGGGTGCCTGGAATCAGGACCATCCTTGTATGTAGGCAGGACAGTGACTGGAGAGCAGCAGAAAGCCCTGTGCTCCCTGCTGAGGATGTGCTGCATTCCGTGTGCATGCCAGGAGCCTCCCCGCGCCCTGCCCCGTGTCTGTGCTGTTCCTTTCGCTGACTTCTGCCCAGCGGCGCTGCGTGTCCTTGCCTGAGGTGTGTGCGCCATGCCAGCTCCCCTCGCCTTCTCCGTCCCCCCCTGCCAGTTGCTGGCGTGCAGGGAGTCCCGTCTCGGCAGGATCCCTTCTCCCCGCTTCTTGCCTGCCGTCATGGCGTTGGCTTTGCCACCCGAGTGCCAGCGCCCTAAACTCTGACCGGCTTTGTCCTGTGGCCTGTTGCAGTGTGAGGAAGCGGCCTACGAGGAGCGGCACTACCCAGCTGGGAAGTGGGCATGTGTCACCAAGGGGGAGCCCCTGTATGAGCAGAGCATCTCCCTGAGCTTCATGAAGCTCATGCGCTACATCTGCAAGGAGAACTCTGTAGGTGTGTGCAGGCAGGGGCTGTTGGGGGCTGGCAGGCTGCGGAGAGGGAGGGCCCTGCCTCATTTCGGCCCTCGCCTCTCACCATGCTCGCTGGCTGCCTTCCTGCCTCCTTCCAGGTCGCTACTTGGGCATGACGGTCCCGGTGCTCAATGAAATCCACCTGAACAAGGAGGGGACCGAGCTGGAGCGCGAGGTCCTAACCGCCTATTACCTCCCGGGACAGTTCCAGCAAAACCCCCCCGTCCCCATGGACCCCGAAATCCACATCACCGAGAGGGCACCGCTCCGGGTTATAACCAGGTGACCCCAGTGCCGGCCACGTTCCCTGGGCTCGCCGCGGGGCTGCTGCGACGCCCCAGTGGGCAGAGGGATGGGAGCCTGTGGCCGGGGCGAAGCGCGGCAGCTGGCGGCTCTGTTTGCTGACGTTGTTCCCTTTCCTGTAGGGTTTTCTACGGGATAACCACCGAGGAGACGATTCTGCGGGAGATCGGTCTCTTCTGGGAGCTCTTGGGCTCCACAGACACCGTGCTCCGGGAAACCTACATCGTGGCTGTTTACCAGAACCCCAGCATCCCTCAGCGCCGCAATGAGATCTGGTTCATCCGACGGGCAGAGTGAACCCTTGCGGCCGGTCCTGACCCAAAGGAGACGAATGCACGTCCTCACCCGCCACCCACCCGCGGAATGACAGACTGGGAGACTGCGGGCTGGCTTTGCACCCTTGCCAGGGGGAAGCCTGCCTGCTCTGTGCTTCCCCTGCCCCTGCCGGGCCTGGCTGAGGCCGGGGCTGGCACCGGGGAGAGCCTCTGCAGGAGGCCGCTGGTGGGAAGCATGCGGCGGTGCCCACGTAACCATGAAGGCTCGTGCAGCGTGCTGGCATGACCTGGGCTGCTCTCGGCCCTGAGCCGGGGCTGTAGAGCTGAACCAGGCGGGCCGATTGGCAGTCACGAGCTGGGGGTGTCCAGAGGGCGAGTGTGTGTACAAGGAGCGAGGCCCTGGACTCCGGTCGGCCTCCTGCAGGAGCAGCTGCGCTGAATGGAGCCGCTGAAGTGCTGCTACGGGGACAGAGGGACTCGAAGGGGGGAAAGGGCTGGCTGCCAGCACGATGTGGATCCCGAATGTTTCCCACCGGGGTGGCTCTGTAGCCTGCTGGGTGCCTCCCTGGCTGTCACCCTCTGTCCCTCAGCTGGGACCGGGGCACTGGCAGCCACCAGTGATGGGTGCTGGAGCCAAGAGGGACGGGTCCCGCCTCGCGTCGCGCCCCCACCAGCGAGCTCCGCGCCCCCAGATACTGTCACGCTCTCCCGGGGGGAGGCCGGCAGCACTGAACAAACAGCAAATAAACCCAGCTCAAACGCTGCGGCTGCGGGTCACTGGTGGCGGGGACGTGGGGTGCCTGGGTGGCCTCCTGCCACCGCCTCCACCGGGTGGCCGGCCGCTCTCATCGCCGGCCATGAGCGGGGCAGGTGGTGGGAAGAGGGAGGCTGCGGAGTCGCCCCCGGCTTCCCCTGAGGCCTGTGTGGTCCCGACCACAACCAGAGCCGCTCCCGGTGACAGGAAGCCGCGGTTCCGCTCTGAAGGCGGCTGGGCTACAGGCAAAGCCCTGCGGCACGTCTCGGGCACGGGTCTCGGCCTCGTCCCCAGGGATGGTGCGGGGAGGCTGGTGGTGGGCCTCCATGCGGGGCTCGGGGGGCCGGGCAAGAGGCAGGGAGCCCTGCGCCAGGAGGCGTGGGGCTGCGGGGGGCGGTGATGGGCACCGGCCCCTCAGGGGGACCCCTCGGTGAGCCCCGGGGTGGGAGGGGAGCTCTGCAGAATTCCTTCACTTTTTTAACGTCTAGTAGCTTTTTATTTCCTTTATTTAATTTTTCTATTTTATTTTATTCGTATTTTTTATGTTATTTTAAAAATTTATTTATTTTATGCAATTTTGAAATTTAAAATTTTGGGGTTTTGTATTTTTTGTACTTTTTTTGCATTTTTCATATTTTTGTAACGTAAATTTTTGGGTTTTGTAATTTTTGTACATTTTCATATTTTTTAATTTTTCTGTAGCTTAAAAAAAAATTTTACTTGTTTTGCGTTTTTTGATTTTTTAAAAATTATTTAAAATTTTGATATTTTTTAATGTGGCGTTTGTGATTGCAAATTTTTAAACGTTTGCGATTGTTTTAAATTGTTGCGATTTTTAAAAATTTTTTGTAACTTTTATTTTTTGTTGCGTTTTCATTTGCTTTTTGTTTTTTGTGCTTTTGTTCTTTTGTACTTTATTGTTAAATTTTTGTACTTTTTATCATTTTTTCATTTGTCTTTGCTTTTTGTAGCTCTTTGGTTTTGCTTTTTTCATTGTGTTTTTTTTAATTTATTTTTGTAGTTTGTTTTCTGTATTTTTTTTTCGATTTTGTCTCGTAGTTTGTATTTTTTTGGCTTTGTTTTGTAGCTTTTTTTTGTTTTCCTTTTGCAGTTTGTATTTTTGGTTTTGTTGTGTAGCTTGTTTGTTCTTTTTTTTTTGTTTTGTCTTTTTTTTCTGATTTTTTTTGTCTTTTTTTGTCCATTTTTGTTTTTTTGTCTGGTTTTGTTTTTTTTTTTTGTCTTTTTTGTCTGCTTTTTTTTTTTTTTGTCTATTTTTTGTGTGCGTGTGTGTTTTTTGGTCTGTTTTTGTTTTTTTGTGCGTGTGTTTTTTTTTTTTTCCCCCTTTTCAGTAACCACCGAAGCCCTTTCCTTCTCTCCTCCTCCCCCTCGCCCCCCTTTGGCCACGCCCCTCCAAGTGTAGCCCCGCCCCTCCCGTCTAGCCCCGCCCACTTCCCTCCGCCGGCCCCGCCCCCGGAAGCCCCTCCCGGTGGGGCGGCATGGCCCGGGGCCGGGGCGCGCGCTGAGCGGCGCGGGGCGGTGCGGGACGGGGCGGAGGATGGCGGCGGTGCGGGCGCTGCTGGTGCTCGGTGAGTGCGGGGCCGGGCCGAGCCCCGGGGAGCCCCCGCCGACGGGGGGGCGGGAGGGGGAGGCTGGGGGCTGCGGGAGGACGGGGGGAGGCTGGGGGAGAGGCTGGGAGGGAAGGAGCGAGGCTGGGGGAGAAGGAGCGAGGCTGGGAAGGAAGGAGGGAGGCAGGGAGAGAGGCTGGGAGGCAGGGAGAGAGGCTGGGAGGCAGGGAGGCTGGAGTGGAAGGAGGCTGGAATGGAGGGAGGGAGGGAGGGAGGGAGGCTGGGAGGGAGGGAGGGTTGGAGGCAGGGAGGCCGCCGACCTCCCCGTGCTCTCCCCGTGGATGCTCATCCCTCCCGCGCCACGTATGTACTCCGGGCCTCCCGGCCCCTTCGCCTCCTCCTCCTCCTCCTCCTCCTCCCGCTTGGGCTGCCCGGCCGAGCCCCCTCTCAACGGCGGCGACGCCAGATGCGCCCTCGGCCGCCGCCGGAGCGTGCGGGGAAATATTCGCTGAGTCAACTTTTCTGGCGAGCCCCGAAGCCCCAAATGTCTCTTTCCTTCTGGATGTGCCTTCGCGTCCCACGTCGGCGCGGCGGTGCCTTCCCCGCGCCCGCTTGTGAGCCTAAAGCGCAAAACCTCCGAAAACGGGAATGGCCGGATGAGGTCTCGGAATCCCTCTCGGGTTTCAAGAGTCCGACACAAACCCCCAGCAGCGCGACGTGGGCGACCTCTGCTCCTCGTGCCCAAGCTGCCGTCTGCTTCCGAGCACGGCGGAGGCTGATCCGAGCGAGCATCCCTTCGGTGTCCGGAAAGCTGTGCTGCTCAGCACACTTCTGGGACGTTTTGGGGCCAAGCAGCGAGAAGCCAACGCTGCTCTCATATCCAGAACCACCTGGTGTCCTTCGGGACCCAGAGGTGCCCTCGGTGGGGTGCAGCTGCTGACACAGCGGGGCTCTGGAGGCATGGGGACCCCACAGCTGTGGGCACTCCTTTGTCCCCGCAGCGGGTCCATTGCCTCTTGGACTACCAAGAGTTGGCACCAGAGGGAGGGATGTCACCTCCCGCATAGCTTCGGGACGTCCTCCGGTCCCCTAATCGATCCCAGACCGCCCTCCTATCTCCTAAAACGCGGTCTCGGGTCGATCGGAGGCAGGTGTTCCAGCCATGGCGAGCACCCGTGGTTCCACGGCGTGATGGGTGCTCTCACCGGCAGGACCGCGCGTCTTTGTGGGGCTCCTTCGGCCGGCCTCGAGGCCTGGCGGGCAGTGAGCGTGGCCCCGGAGGGCCAGCAGTGCCTCTTCCATGGTGCATAGGGTTTGGGAGGAAAGGCGAGGGGAGAGCGGGGCCAGGCGATAGGGCACTTGAAAGAGATCTGAAGGCCGCGAGGCCCGGCTACGGGTATTTGCTCGGGGAGCTTTACACTAATATTTTTCTTCCCTCCGTTGCAATTCATCTCCCGCTTGGGCCGCGAAGATCAAAGCTGTCCTCCAGCAAGTACACGTGGGCTTAAGTAAATAGCCGGCCCTACACCTCTCTCCGGTGAATAAACACTCTTTCCTCCCTGAACGGTCCCGAGCGCGGCTCTCCGACCTGGAATGCGAAGCATTCCGCGTTAGCAGTGGGTGTTTCCACAGCCCTCGATATTTGGGATCCGGGAACAACCGCGCATTTAGCAGCAGGCTCGGGCACAAACGTGCTCTTTGTCGAGGCGGTCGCCGCCGCCGTGGTGGTAGGAAAATTCCCCCGAGGTTGGGGGGACGTGCGATTGTCTGCCCGGACCCCGAGGAGACGGGGACGGGGGCGATGGCCTCGTGGGCTGGGTGGTTTTGGGGAGGCCTGGAGGGCGGCGAGGCACAGAGGCATCTCTCCTTTGTGAGGCGTTAGGTGCTACGGGGTTTTGATGTTAAATCTGGGGGGGGGGGGTTGTGAAAACTGTGCGCGCCCCCAGGAGAAGGCTGGTCGTGCTCGAGGTGGGAGAGGGACAGGGACAGAAGAAATCAACGAGTGCATTTCGGGGGGAAAAAAAGGGCGATTTGACAGCCGGTACCGGGTGGTTCCTGGGCATCGGCGCGGCAGGGGTGCCCCTTGGGTGGTCTGGCTCCGCGTCCCGCTCCTTGCCTGGAGGATGTTTGGGGGGTGGCATCCAATTGCCGCTCGTAAATGCCTCGCATCTGTTGGGGGAGCAGATGTTATCTCGCGCCGGTGGGGTTAAAGCGCTGCTGCAGCGTGCCTCGTGTGCCAGCATGCCTGCAAGAAGCGATCCCACTGCTGGGCACGGGAGGGTTTGCTCTCCGACGGAGACCCGGTGGGGAGCAGGTGAGGATGCTGCAGGTTTTGGGGCTTCTCGCGCGGCTCCGCGTGTGCTTTGCGACTCCTTCCCCACGTCCTCGTGAGGTTTTGGCAGCAGTGAGGTGGGGATGCCGCCCGAGCTCAGAGCGAGGAGTCCTACCCAAAGGTTTGTCCCACCTTTCCTCCTCCCTTGGCACGCCGCAGCGGGAGGAGGATGAACCTGTGCCGCCCCACCAAGGCAGGGGCTCCGTTTGGGGTCGTTCCTTTGTTCGGGGGAAATGCTCGGCACCAAGTGCCACCCCCTGGTCTTTACCTGTGTCTCCTCTCAATCCGCGCAGCCGCCGCCGAGTAGCTGGGGAAGATCTTCGAGCCAAACACAAGTGGTCTTTGTTTCAAAGCATCAATTTGTGTTGGCAGCCAGGTCTGCAGCGCATGTGCTTCTCATTGACTGCTGCTCCAGCTCCGTTCCTCACTCCGTGCGCCAGCATTTTTTTTTTTTTTTGAAGATTTAATACAAAAATGTTTTTCCTGAGCTTAAAAGGCTGAGCCGTACAGTACTCCTAGTCTTAATTTAAGCCTTGCCTTTTTTCGGGGAAGCGATCTCTGTCTGCTCAGAGAAGAGGCTGCCTTTGAGAGGTGACCAGCGCGTGCTGTGCCATCGGCAAAAGGAGAGGCGAGGGGCACCTCGGAGCAGCGTGCAGCTTCTGGAAGCCTGGGACACGGGGCTGGGCTTCTCCTGAGCCTGCTCGTCTCGGGGCGCTTTGGGACAGCTGCTGGGTAGGTGCTTTTGGTACTCCTTGTAGGCTCTTTGGTTTGCTCAGCTCTCCAAAATCTCCCTTCTCCCATTTTGACCCCTCGGTGAAGGCGCCCTGCGTGGACCCATCTTGAGAGCTCGTTTTAATCCCGTAAAGCATTAGGTGGCGTCCAGGCAAGGCCCGGGTCGCTGCTTAAAACCTCCCTATCGGTGGTGAACAGATGGGTGCTGAGGCATCGGGGTGCCCGAGAGAGGAGAAACCAAAACCAGACGGATCCAAGGTGACAGCGGTGGGCACCCGCCAGCTCCTCTCCCCTCGCAGAGCGGGGACACACGAGCTGTGTGTCTGGGGAGGAGGTTTTAACCGATGACCCCACCGGAGTCACGAGGCATTGGGGTGCCGATGACCTCTCTCCTGGTGAGAACGGAGCAGGATTTTCCTGATTTTGGGGCGTTTGTCTTTTGCTTACGTAGGGCCCCGGAGCGTGTCCTGGGTGCCTCCGCCGAAGCCGCGGTTGCGGGGCGGCTGGGACCTCTGTGGGGCTGGGGGGGGGTTACGTCAGCGGCGGGGCTCTGCAGGAAAACTGGTACGGGCAGGCTGCCGTCTGGAAGACGGGGTGGCACGTCAGCTTTCAGGTGCACGAACCCTCCAGCTCTGGGCAATGAGATGTTGCAGGCTGGGAAGAAGTGACGGGGGTTGCTGCGTGCGTGGGGAGCTCCTGCGGGATGGGGCTGGGGTCTCAGTGACTTGTGTGTCAGCTCCTGGGTGACATAAAGTCAGCTCGGGCTGCCCCAAAGAGTGGCGGCACAGTTCCCTGGGACTGTCACCGCGGTCCCACTCTGTCTGTCCTCCATGCCCTGAAGCAGGAGCGACGGCACAGAGCGGCCGAGCCCCGTCCTCGCTGCCCAGGGGAGGGCTGAAGGCAACGTGGGCTTTCTGCCCGTGCTGTCAAACGTGCTGCTGGCGTGAGATGGGCGCCGCGTTGCTTAAGCCCTCGTATAAACAACTTTCCTCATTAGGGTTGCTCGCTGGCCTCTTCGGGAGCACAAAGAAAGCCTTTGATTCCAAAACACACAGCGACTCTCCAAATGGTTAAAGGCGGGACAAGCCGCAGCTTGCAGGTGCCTTTGTTGCTCTCCACGCAGCGTGCTCTGCTGCGTGTCCTCGCTCCCCCCCCTGCTGCGGCGTGGCCTTGGCTCCGTGGAAGCCACCAAGCGGGTGCCCGCATCGGTGGGAGGAAAGGTGGTGGTTTTCTGGTCCTTCTCCCAGCAAAGACGTGACGGGAGGCGATAAAACCTGGCAGCCTCGCAGGGCTGCGCGCATCCAGCTCGCCCGAAGCGTCCCCGGGAGCGGAGAGGAGCTGGTGCTGCTGAGGAACGTCAGCCCGTTGCCTCTTGGAGGGGGGCCAACGTGCAAAGTCTCCTCCAGCAGCTGAAGATCATCGCGGACCAAAGCAAACAGAGCTTCCTGCGCGCTGCTCTTTGTTTGTCTTGGGTCCTCTCCCTCCTTCCTGCCTGCCGCGAGCTCTGGAAAACGGGGAGACATCCCCAGTGCCGTGAGACCTCCGCGTCCTCCAGCCAGCTCCAAGCAGATGTTATCCGCCGAGATCCGAGGGAAAAGTCTAGCTATGGGGGCAACACGTGGCTTTTTCTCTGTTGGGTCAGCTCCTGAGGACTTTCCCCATGCCTCGCGTGTGCTTGTAGCCTTTGGCTGCATCAAGTCCTGCCTCTCTCCCGCTGCCCTGGCCCAGGCGCAGCTATTCCTTCTCCAGCTTTGCCTCCCGTCCCTCCTCTCCCTGGTTCCTCTCCTGGCCCCACCACAGCACGCTGTGGGTCAGTGGCTGTCCAGGAAGAGTTACGTGTTCTCCAGGCGCTCTGGGGATCGGCCGTGCTGCTGCTGTGGACAGAAGCACTTGTTTCTCAAGGAGATTCGATCACCGAATCAGTCTCGGTGAGTCAGTTATACCTGGGCTTCGCTCTCATTTCTCGCTGGGGCTTTGCATTAGGCCTGCCAGCGGTGAGTGCTCTGCCGAGCTATCGATTTGTAAAAGTGCTCCCAAAAGTGCCCCGCTTGCACATTTTCCCCACTCAGCGACTTGTCTCCGTTTTTAGCAGAGAGGTAATACAGCAGCGTTTCCCAGAGAAGCCACCTTTTAATTAATATTGCATGAGCACAGGAAATACTAGCTGCTCTGGCTGCTCTCCTATTTTTGTGGCTTTTAATATAGGTTCAGAAGTGGCTCTGATGAAAATAAACAAGGATCTGTGCCTTTCTGTGCCCTCCCTGCTGCCGGTGGCCGTGAGCTGGGGCTGCCCGTCAGCTTTCCAGCGATGAAGAGACGGAGTGGGATGAAGTCTGTGGCCCTGCAGGGAATGGCTGGAGCAGGGGAGCTGTGGATGATGCTTTTTGCTGGAAGAACAGCAGCGGGACGAGGGATGGCGATGTGTGACACCCTGAGAGGCTTGTGAGCCCATGCAAGTGGGAGAGGCACCGACGCAGCCGGTGGAGCGGGCCCATTTCAGGTCTCTCCCCGATGGCCTTTTGGCAGCTCCGCTCGTCTGCAGCCCTGCTGGATGCGCGGGGCAATTTGGGGCGGCTGGGAGAAGCTGGCGCGTGCTGTCGGGAGTGCCTTTCCCAGGAGTGCTGCTCCCCTTCCGAGGGGAGGGGAGCAAACAGGTCGAACCTGCAGGAACCCAAGTGGAGAAGCAGGATGCTCCAGAGGCTCGCTCACCTCCAGCCGGACCCACGGCCTCGCTCGTCGTCCCCGTCTCCCCACAGCCTCCTGGAGGCTGGAGGGGTGGGCTCGGAGTCCCTGAGAACAGTGCAAGCCTCCAAGTTCTTGGCTGTGCCTCCTCCTCCTGGCCAGCCCCCGGCTGCTCTCCTCGCTCTGCTGCCCTGGGGGTGTTTCTGGAGCCCGTGCTGAGCTGTGCCTGGTTTGGGGTCTCTCCCCCAGCCCTGAGCCAGCTCTGGCACCGGCAGGACCCGCCTGGCGCTGTGGTGCCGCCCGGGTGCTCCTCCACCACCAGGTGGGTTTTGCTTGGCAAGGACCTCGGCGTTCTCACATGTCTTTGCTTGAATTCTGGGGAGGCGTCGTGCTTCCAGGCTGCTCGCAGGGAGCACGGGGCTTGTCCTGGCTCTCCTTGGCGTCTGCCTGCTGTGTTTCCTTCTGTGGGAGAAAAGCAAAACACCCTTGCTGTTTCTGCCAGAGAGCTCTGCCTCCATCGGATGGGGGAATCGCAAAATTATCCTGCTGGGAAGAATCCTTCAAGAAGAATCCTTCAAGATCTCCAAGTCAGCCTGACCTACCAAGTCCCATCACTAAACCACGTCCACACGTCCCTTAGATACCTCCAGGGATTCAGCACTGCCCTGGGCCACCCATCCAGTGCTTGACCACCCTGTCCATGAAGAAGTTCTTCCTGATGTGCAACCTAAACCTCCCCTGGCACAACCTGAGGCCGTCGCCTCATGTCCTTTCACTTGTCACCTGAGAAAAGAGACTGACACCCTCCTTTCAGGTGGTTGTGGGGAGGGATGAGGGCTCCCCTCAGCCTCCTCTTCTCCAGCCTAAGCAGCCCCAGTTCCCTCAGCTGCTCCTCATGTGTCTTGTTTCCCAGTCCCTTCACCAGCTTCGTTGATCTTCTCTAAATGTGTTCCAGCATCTCAACATCTTCCACGTAGCGAGGAGCTCAAAACTGAGCACAGTGATCACGGCACGGTCCCACCAGTGCCACATACAAGGGGACGGTCACTTCCCTCGTCCTGCTGGCCACGCTATGCAGGCCAGGACACCGTTGTCCTTGGCCACCGGGGCTCGCTGATGGCTCGCGTTCAGGCCCCGCGGATCAGAGCTGCGCCTCCGACCTGCCGCGCTGCCGGCAGCACGCGTCGGCCGTAAATCAGCCGTCCAGAGGGAGCCGGGGAACTGCTGGAGGGCCCCGAGCACGCCCGGGAGAGTCAGTTGGCAGGGCCGGCGGGTGCAGCCAGCGCCGTCACCGGTGCTGAGTCACCCCCGAAGCATTCGTGCTCCTCGCTGGGGCTTGGCAGCCCAGCCGGCGCGATGTCTGCGCGGGAGCCTTCGGCTGGCGGGGCCTTGCGGAGGGTTTAATGGGGCCAGCAGGGTTCCCAGCTCCTGCTTGCGGCCTTCCCCCTACAGGAAAGCGGGGTCACGCTCTGGAGCCCTTTTCTCGGTGATCCTGGGGTTTTCTCCTGCCACGGATGTGCGGGCAGCTCCTGCCTGCTCTGGCACTCTTCCCGGGGCCAGCTGCGCCCCGGTGCGGTGCAGCAAGCGCTGCCTCGCCAGGCGGCTGATTAACAGTCCCCGACCCCCCGGTGGCTTTGTTCTGCTGTTTTAACCACTCCGAAATTTGGCTTCACCATTCCCAAGTGCGGGCCCTGGCAGGGCAGGGAGGGTTCCCAACCACGGGGGGAGAACCCCCTGCAGCTCTCCGAGCGGCACCGGGGAGGCTAATGGGGATTGCGCTAAGTGATTGTGGCTTTTCTTTTTCTTATTTTTTGTTTTAAATAATTCTAAAACTCGGTTCGAAGTGTGCGATTGGCTTCTTGGTGGTTGCAGGGACTGGCGGGGAGAGGTGCTGGGGTCCCACAACGTTCCCAAGCAAGGGCCTGTGGCTGCCATGGGGCTCCTGCTGAGGTCCGTGATGCTCTGCAGTGGCCCCAGTCTGCTGCAAACGTGGTCGTGCGTTGTCACACGGGGGTGGAGGTGAGGAAAGAGCGAAGCAGCTCTGCCGTTCCCATCTGGGACCCAGGCCAAGCGGCCGAGTTCTGTGGGATGAGCAGATGTCTGCAGCTGCTGCAGGATGGGGCTGTCTCCGTGCCTGCTTTGAACTTGGGTCGCTTCTCCTCTGGAGCAGTAAATCCCACTTGGAAGGTTTATGGAGCCAAAGCCTCTCTAGCAGAGCATCTCTTGGGAAGGCCAGTTTGCACCCCTCCAGCCCTGCTGGCGACTCCCATAGGGATGATTTTTTCCTGGGCACGGGGTGAGTCGGTGCTTTTCCTTTAAGCAGAGTGGGACACGCTGTGGTTTTAAGAGGCTAACGTGATGGGCGCCCAAAGACTTTCCAGATGTCGGGCTCGCTCGGAGCAGACCTGCCGTGCTCAGAGCTCCTCGCCCGCACCAAACCATTTCCATCTGGGCTGGCGGGGGAGAAGGGCTTTATTGCAACTCGACCCGTTCGGGAGGCTTTCTCAAATGGAGCCTCTCGCGGAGAGGAACGTGCTGGCTGGAAATCATTTGGAGATGCAAATCTCGCGGGGTGTTTGGCTCGGCTGCCGTTTCCGCAGGATCTGTGGGGCCGTGGGGTGGGCTGTGTGCGGGGCAGGCGTGCTCCAAGCGGCCGCTTGGTATGGCTGCAGGGACCGACCCACCCGGCCAGGGGCTTGCTTGTGTTATTAAGCATTAATGATTTTTGTTTTTGCCTGCTCCTGCAGCCTCAGCTGGTGGAAACAAGCGTGCTGGCCCTGTGCTTGCGACCAGGAGGGGACAAAAAGCTGCCCCGTGTGCCGTTCCCAGTCCTGGCATGCCAAAAATCTGCGTTTATAGGAGCGTGTTCATAATGAGCTGTGCCAGGAAACACATGGCTTGCTTGGACCGTGAATGGGAGGCCTGTACGGGGCCCTGCACGCGCCCAGAGCCTCGCCAGGACACGGAGCAGGCGCTGGCCTGCGGTCCTTGCTCGGTGGCAGGCAGAGAAGGGCTGCAGGCGGCTTGGGGTGCTGGTTTTGCTTGGGGTTGGTCGTGCATGGTGAAGGTGTCTCCTAATCCTGCTTATTCACTCTGAGGCTGAAAGGCTGCAGCCTGGAGATGGATTTGGGCTGCTCTCACCGCCCACCTTGGTCAGCGGTGAGAGCTGGGGCATCTCAGGCCATCGTCATCGTCTCCCCCAGCTGTGTCCCTGGCCTCTTCTCCAAGAAAGTGCCCTTCGTGGTCACTGCAAGGTGCCCAGGGCCTTCCCCAGCGATCAAGGTCCTCTGCCAGCTGGCCATGTCCTCTACAAGACATGATGATTTCTGCACCCAGCTCCTTCCGTGGCATCCTGGTACCTGTGGTTCAGGCTTTTTTTTCAGTCCCGAAAGCCAGCTGTCCCCCTGCCCTCCTGCCAGCGGGAGAAGAAGAATAGGACGGCTCCCCTTGGGGGGAAGAAGCATAGGGTGGGCTTCCCCCGGGTTTTGCTGCCCTGGGTGCTCCAGATGAGCTGTAACCCCTCTGATCTGCCGTTCCAGATGCCGAGCACCAGAGGAGCTGGCTCGCACATCTGGCAGAGCCGAGCCGGGGCGAACTTGGCCGGAGCAGCCCTGGCAGCAAGCGTAGCGCTGCTGCGGCCTGGCTGGGGCGCGGGGCTGGCTTGCAAGCTGCAGAAGCCCCGTGGGCTTGCTTCCCAAACCAGGGAGCCTCGAAGCCCTTTCCCAATTCCTATTCCCGTGCCTTCAGCTCCTTGTTTGGTTGCGAGCAGCTCTGGGATTACTCACGTCCTTGCGTCAGCTGCGGTGTCTCAAGAGGTTGCTAACCTAAGCTCTTTGGGGTAAAAAAAAAAAAACAAAACGGATAAAAAGAAAACGGATCCTTTCCTTTTCCCCTCGTGTCCTCGGCCAAGAGCTTTTAGCTCATCAAGGAGATGCCCGGGGATGGGTGGCCCATGGCGGGGAGGAGCACGGGCGTCCCACAGGGCACCGCCGCCTGCTTCCAGCTCTGCTTCCCCGGCGCGGCTGTAGGTGAGCTGCAGGCACGGCAGGGCTCGGGGCTGCGCAGCAGCTGAGGGCTTTGTGGTCGAGGCTGCATTCCCCAGCGATGTCGTGAGGCAAGGAGACAATGATCTTTCTGGATTGCTTCAAGATGCAGGCCCGTCAGGCGGGGCCGGGATGCGCTCGCCTGGCCGCCCCCAGCTCGAGCAGAGATGGGCTTGGGGGAGCTTTCGGAGGGGGCTGCAGTCCTGGGGGCAGCCCGAAAGGTGAAGCGAGGTGCCTCCTGAAAGAAATGAGATGAATTTTGAGCAGGGGGATACCTCGGTGCGTGCAGGGTGCCGGATCCAGATCCCTGCCACATGTACACTCTCAGAGCCGGGATGTGACCTGATCTTCGTCTCCTCTCCTTCCCACTGGTGCCCGTCCCCTCCCTGCAGATGATTTGCTCCATGGGGTGCGGGAATGCTGCCCTGGGGACCTGCAGGTACCAGCCCTGCTTCCCTGCACACTTCCCCAGCCTTCCTCGGCCGCCTTGCCGGGAAGTTTTTGTGGTTCCATGAGATATCCTCTGGGTAAAACCCCACCAGGCGTTTCCGAGTGAGCTGAGCTTTGAGCTGTGTTTATCTAACTGGGCCGAAGCTTTCCTAAAAAGCTCTCTGCAGCCACACTTTTAGGCCAGAAACATGTGTTGAGGGTTTCTTCTCCTGCGTGGGTATTCTCCTGCGGGACACGGGGGATGCCGAGGCAGCAGGACGCAATCCTTTCTGAACCCATTCTTTCTGACTCCTTGCAGTGCCGGGAGCACGCCGCTTTGACCGCTTTCTCTCTGTCCCTCAAAGGAGAGTGCTTCCAAGATGCTCAGCATCTGCCTGGCCTGGCCTCTTTCCCCGCAGAGCCTGGTGCTGGGAGCAGAAGCCTGGAGCGACCGGCATGCTCTGAATTGCCCTTTGTCTGCTCGCCTCTCTGCGGCCAGCTGGTAACCGGAGCAGAGCGCCTGCACGGCTGCCTGCGGCCAGGCGGCTGCCGGATTTAGGAGTACGTTGTGGGGCAGCCACGTCGAGCAGGGCTGAGGAAGGAGCAGGGCTGAGGAATGCGCTGGCTGCCCTGTCCCCAGGTCCCCCAGGCACCGAGCTCGCAGGCAGGGCTTGTTGAGTGGAGGCAGGGTGCTTGGGCTTTTCCAGCGCCGCCCGGCAAACGCAGCACGGGGCAGCTCGCCTGTATCTTTGCTAAACGAGCTCAGGCTGCACAGCTGGCTGCAGCTGGGGGAAAGTGGCTCTCTTCCTCCTGGCAGAGATGCTTCCAGCCCTGCAGAGCCACCCCACGGCCGCTCTCGGACCCTGGGGCCAGCCCCTGCGATTTCTTGTTTCGGTTTCTCCTCGCAAGTGGGTTGAGCCCTCGGCACAGGGTGTTGATGCTGTGCCCTCTGCGCTGTGCTCCCTCGCTCCCGGGGGCCGTTCTTGCTCCAGAGCAGTTTTTCTGGGTGATACCTGAGGATGTGCAGGTGAGGTGGAGACCTGGCCCCAAGGAGAGAGGCTTTGAGGAAATCCCGGAAACTGTCCCTGGGTGTTTTTCTCTGGTACGATCCTGCTGCATGGTTAGAACTTACACACATCCTAAAATATCAGGACAAGAGGAACTCGAAGAAACATCTGAGTTCCCCGAGAAACTGCCTGCGCTCCAGCATTTGGGAGCAGGGGGCTCTCCTTGGCTCGTGGCAGCCCCGTCCCCATGTGGGGGGATGCCACATGAAAATGCCACAGTTTCAGCTCTCTAGAGACTGCTGTGAGCACCTCGTGCTTCCCTACTCCTCTCTGCACATCCACGTGCCCTAGACGTGCCCTCCTTTTTCTGTCCTGCAGCGGTGGGGACTCGGGCGATGATCCATTTCACCAAGGAGCCGTACTCGCAGGACGCCCTGCACGGCCGCAGCGCCATCCTCCGCTGCGAGGTGGAGGACCCAGCCCACGTGGAGTTCGAGTGGCTGCACAACGGGCTGCCCGTCCAGGACACGGAGCAGCGCTTCAAGGAAGGCAGCAACCTCCAGTTCGCCGCTGTCGACCGGCACCGGGATGCTGGGGACTTCCAGTGCGTGGCGAGGAACTCGCTGAGCGGGGAGGAGGCGCGCACTGCCAACGCGTCCTTCAACATCAAGTGTGAGTGCGGGGAGGGGTCTCTTGGGACGGCACGGGGCTGGGAATGCTTCGGTGTACGGGGGGTGATGGTCAGGCATTGAGGCAGCGCAGGCTGGGCAAGTAGGACACAAGGAAATGGCCTCGAGTCGTGCCGGAGGAGGTTTAGGTTGGATATCAGGAAGAATTTAATCGGGGAAAACGGGGTTAGGCATTGGAACGGGTGGTGGAGTCCCCACCATGGAGGTGTTTAAGAGATGTGGCTGTGGCATTTAGGGACGTGGTTTAGTGGTAGATGTGGTAGTGTCAGGTTGATGGTTAGACTCGACGGTCTTAAAGGTCTTTTCCAACCTAAATGGTTCCATGATTCCTCTCTGGCTACCACATCGTTCATGCCTTCAAGGCCCCCACATCTTCTAATGCTCCCAAGGCTGTCAGAGATGCTGCCGTCCCCGTTTGTATGGATGTTACTGCACCAAGCGTGTCCTGAGCACCGCAGATCCTTGAGAGCCCGTCTCATCCCTCTGGGAACAGCCGCCCGGGGCAAAGCGGGACATTTGCAGGGCGGCGTCCCTTTGCTCCGCGCTGTCTCCGGGGGTTTACGTGTCTCTAAGCCGGTGCCCGGTTATTTATTACTGAGCTGGCACTTACCAGAGCCAGCCAGGCTGACGTTCCCTTCAATCCCGCAGGGATCGAGACGGGCAGCGTGGTGCTGAAGCAGCCGGCCAGCGCAGCTGAGATCCAGCCTTCCTCCACCGTGGTGCTGCGGTGTCACGTCGACGGCCACCCGCGGTAAGGGTTGCCCCCCGAGGAGGGGACCCGGCCGGAGGTCCCCCCGCGCCTTCGCCGCGCGCTCTTCCCCCTCTCTCTCCGTCTCTCTCTCCTCCTCTCTCCTGCGAGGACGCAGTAGAGCCTAGGGAAGGCGAAAGGCAGGATTGAGCCTGCGGCCGAGCACCGGGGGAGAAGGCAAACGGCTTCCTCGGAGCCGCGTAGCGAGGAGCACAGTAAGGACGGGCTGTGACAGCCCGGTCGCTGCGCTGCTTGGTGTGCTGCGGTCACTCTCCGTCGCTTCCCGATCATGTCCCGTCCACTCGGCTGCATGTCTCATAGCTTCGTGTGTGTGTCGTGGCCAGCGGTGGGAGCGGAGAGCCAGGGAAAGGGGGCCATCTCTGGGCTGTGCCCCCCGCACACGTGCTCGCCAGGGAGCCCTGCCGCCGACCCCGCGCCCCGCTCACCCTCTCGCCCCTGTCTCGCAGCCCCACGTGGCAGTGGTTTCGAGATGGCGCCCCGCTCCCCGACGGCCGCGGCACCTACGCCGTCAGCAGCAAGGAGCGGAGCCTCACCCTGCGGAGCGCCAGCCCCGATGACAACGGCGTCTACTACTGCTGCGCCCGCAGCGCCGTCGGCTCCGTCTGCAGCCAGGACAACTTCACGCTGAACATCATCGGTGAGCCGCGGGTTTGGCTCGTTTACCGGGTCCTTTCAGAAGCAGAAGGGGCTTTCCCTGAGCTCTGGCTTGGGAACTAGGGTTGCGCTGGCACTGGCACATCTGCCTCCTTCAGGGCCAGGGTGTCCGTGCAGCGTGCTCCCGGCTCTTTTTTGGGTTTCCTCCAGTGTAAAGAGCAGCCCAGGGTACCCCTGCTTCCCTCACCCTCCTGTGGTCTCTGCTGTTGCAGACGAGAGCTTCCCCCAGGCGGTGATCGTCCCGCAGGACCTCATCGTGACCAAGAACGAAGAGGCAATGTTTGACTGCCAGTTCGCGGCCGTGCCCCCTCCCACGCAGGAGTGGCTCTTTGAGGACAACCCCGTCACCAACAGATCCAAGTAACAGGGACCCCGGTGATGTGGGCAGGGCTGGGAGGCACAGGGAGGGGGCACCGTGTTCCAGAAGCGAGCGAGAGGGGCCAAACCCTGGCCAGGCGTTCAGCATCAGCCACCGCGGTGGTTTCTCAGCTCGGCTGGCTTGGGTTCAGCAGAGCCCTGGTGCTTTTGTGTAGCCTTCCCCTGCGTAGGACTTAGAAAGTGGTTTGTCCCCGGAGGAGTCTGTGGGGCTGGGAGCCCTAGATGCCTGCGCACGATGATCCCCAGAGCCCGGGGCATCTCCCAGCCTGGCCGGGGTGCCCGTAGTGGTGATCCTGGGGCCAGGGATCGCACAGCGGGACCGTGCGAGGCGAGTGGTGCCACCTGGGTGCCAGATGCCCCGTGGCCCGGCAGCTCCCGGGCGCCACCTTGTGCCCCCTTTTCCCTTTCCTGGCTGTGCCAGCTGGCCTGTTTGGGGGTGCCTCTTTCCACGAAAGCCAGCTCTGCTCCAAAGAGGAGACTTTTCTTAGCATGTCTCCTTGACGAAGCGCGTGTCCCACCTTCTTCTTCCTGCACCCTGCTTCCCCCGCGCTGGGAAGCCTTGGCTTGGCACAGAGGTCTCCCCGTTTGTTCCGTGGGCTCCTGTAGGACAGCTCGGGGCTGCGGCTGTGCCCCACGTCCTGCAGAGACGCCCGCTGACGTCTGCCTCTCCCCGCGTGCCCAGGACCACCGTGTTCGCCAACGGCTCCCTGCTGATCACCCAGGTGAAGGCTCGCAGCACCGGTGTCTACAAGTGCGTCGGCCGTGGGCAGAGGGGGAAAGCTCTGGTGCTGAAGGCGACTTTGCAGCTGGCAGGTGAGGTCCTGGGGCCGGCGATGGGGTGAGCAGCGAGTCCCAGAGCTGCCCTGTCCCTCTGGAGATTTGGGACCACGTAGCAGCGGGCCAGTACACAAAGTGGTGTTTGGTTTATCTGTGAAACTGCTCGTCCTCACTCCCTGCGTGCTCTCTCCTGGTGCTGGCGGCTCCCGGGGGGGTGGTGATGCAGGTGGGACAGCCACGCTGCCCTGTTTGAGCCCTGCTGTCTGTCGCTCCTCTCAGAGATCGAAGAAATGGCCCCCTTCTCCCCGAAGGTGTTGACGGCGAACCAGGGGCACCGCGTGTCCTGCGCCGCCCCGCGGGGCGTGCCCACGCCCCAGGTCTGGTGGGAGAGAAACCAGGAGCGCATCCCCCCTGCCGGCAGGGTGTACCAAGAGGCAGAGCAGCTCGTTTTCACCAGCATCACCGAGGCGGACGCGGGGACCTACACGTGCCACGCTGCCAACAAGGCCGGGGAGAAGAAACAGGAGCTGAGCATCACTGTGGCTAGTAGGCGGCTTTCTGAGAAGGGCTGGGAGCATCGGGAAGGGCTGGGTGGGTGCTCGGGGTGAGCTGGGGAGGTGCTGGTTGTGCACATCTCATGGCTGGTTGTGAACTGCCGACCCAGGCTAGATGTAAGGTGCTGAGTGGCCCCGTGTAACCCCTCTCTTCCATGCCTAGCGGTACCCAAGTGGGTGGAGATGCCCAAGGACAGCCAGCTGGAGGAGAGCAAGCCGGGATACCTGCACTGCCTCAGCAAGGCCTCCCTGAAACCCACGGTCACCTGGTACCGCAATGGTGTCTCCATCTCTGAGGTGAGGTGACAGGGCAAGTCCCCGCTACTCCTGGGTGCTTCTGCTGGGCTCCGTCCTCCCCTGCTGCTGCTCTTTGTCACCTTGCCCCCAGATCTGGCATCCCTGGCGCTGCCCCTGGCACCCTCTCCGTCCCACTGGGGTGCGGGAACACGACTGGCTGTGCCTTGTGCTTTTTGGGTGGTGACGGGGCAGTTCTCTTGGGGGGGTCTCAGCGGGGCTGCCCCTATCTGGGAAACAATGCTGTCACCAGCCCTGCGCTGGGACGCTGCCCGTGGCACTCCTGCAGCTCCAGGGCTGGTGACAGTGTTGTTGACACCCCCATCTCTGCTCAGGACTCACGCTTCGAGATCTCGGAGAACGGGACGCTGCGCATCAACAACGTGGAGGTGTACGACGGGACCATGTACAAGTGCGTGAGCAGCACGCCGGCGGGCAGCATCGAGGGCTATGCGCGGGTGCACGTGCTAGGTGGGTGTGCTGCCACGCGCTCCGCTCCCTCTCCTTGCAGGGAGCTCTCTCACCTGGCAGGAGGGTCTCCGGTGCACCCCCTGTGGCCAGGGCACCGAACGGGGCACCTCTGTCTCTTGCAGAGAAGCTGAAGTTCACCCCCCCGCCCCAGCCGCTGCAGTGCATGGAGTTCAACAAGGAGGTGACGGTGTCCTGCTCGGCCACCGGCCGGGAAAAACCCACCATCCAGTGGACTAAAACAGGTGAGGGGGGGCTTGGCTGGGGCACATCTGTCCCCGACATGGACCCCAGGAGCTCCCACAGAATGGCAGACATTGGCCATTGGCGCTGGGACCTCTGGAGGCCATCTGGTCCAAGCCCCTGCTCAAGCAGGGCCACCTAGAGCAGGGAAGCCGCCCCGTGGCACAGCGCAGCACGTGTGGCTGCCACATCCCTGTCCTTGCCGTCCCGCAGATGGGAGCAGCCTGCCGTCCCACGTCAGCCACAACGCCGGCATCTTGTCCTTCCACAAGGTGAGCAGGAGCGACTCGGGGAACTACACGTGCATCGCCTCCAACAGCCCGCAGGGCGAGATCCGCGCCACCGTGCAGCTCGTGGTAGCAGGTGAGGGCTCCCCAGCAAGCTTCCCTGCTCTCTTGGGTCACCTGGGTGGCATGTCCCTGCCTGGGTGGCATGCCCCTGCAGGGACAAACGTCTGTCCTGACCCTGAGCTCTTCCCCATGGTGCTCAAGCATCTGTCTTGCCAGTGCCTTGGGTACAGCCCTAGAGGATGTGCCACGCTGCTGGTGCTGACCCTGCTCTCCTACGTGGGCTCGGTGTCACTCCCAGGAGCTGACAGCCTTCGTGTCATCCTCTCCACCTCCAGTTTTTGTCACCTTCAAGCTGGAGCCAGAGCCCACAACAGTATACCAGGGGCACACGGCCATGTTCCAGTGCCAGGCAGAGGGGGACCCCGTGCCGCACATCCAATGGAAAGGGAAGGACAAGATTTTGGATCCCAGCAAGCTGCTGCCCAGGTACACGGCCTCCATTCGGAACTGGAACAGGGTTCATTGTGTGCACCTGGTACCAACAGCATGGTCTCAGGTTGCCAATTTGGGGGATACGTGGTCAGTTGTCCCCACGTCCAGGGGCTCTCCTGGCCCCAGCTGAGCTGCAGCTGATTGTTCTTGGGCGCTGAGATCTGGGACGATTACGGCAGGGATATGAGGCTGAGCTGTCCTGGGGAGACGAGGCTGCGGGTGCCCCACGCCTGCCTCTGCCTTCTCAATGTTTGCAAAGGGCTCTGTGTGGTTGGCAGGATCCAGATCATGCCCAACGGCTCCCTGGTCATTTACGACGTCACCACCGAGGACTCTGGAAAATACACCTGTATCGCTGGCAACAGCTGCAACATCAAGCACCGTGAGGCCTTCCTCTACGTCGTAGGTGAGGGAGGTGCCCAGCCTCGGGACGTGGCCCCCTGCCACCCTGGAGCAGCTCTGGGCCCTGCTGCTGGGGCTTTTCCCCTTCCCCTGCCACGTTCCCAAAGAGGGTTTGGGAAATCCCTCCGTGCTCTCACGGGTTCGCTGTTCTCTGCCCCACAGACAAGCCGGCAGCAGAGGAGGACGAGGGACCCAGCAACCACACGCCCTACAAGATGATCCAGACCATCGGGCTCTCGGTGGGGGCAGCCGTCGCCTACATTATTATCGTGCTGGGGCTGATGTTCTACTGTAAGAAACGGAGGAAAGCCAAGAGGCTGAAGAAGCACCCAGAGGGCGAGGAGCCCGAAATGGAGTGTCTGAACGGTGAGGCCGGTACCCCCGGGGGTGGGGGCTTCCCTACCAGCCCCATAGCCCTGGGCCGGGGGGGCTGAGGGTGAGCAGGGAGCTCCCCAAGGTCTCTTGCTCTTGGATTTGGCTGTGGCTGGGGGCAGAAACCTGCTGCCAGGTGAGAAGTAGGCAGGGGAAGGGAGCCCAGCAAGTTGGTGCGAAGCCTGCGTCCCAGCTCCATGTTGTGGCCGTTCCTGCCTGCTGCAACAGGAGTAGTGCTGCTGCTTCCAGCACCCCTATCTATGTGGGGTCACACACGCCCTTTGCCAAGGGAAAGGCAGTATCCCTATGCAGCAGTCGTGCTCTGCCAGCCTCTACAAACCCCAGTTCAGCAGCTCCTGGTGCTGCAGGGGAGACTTTTCGCTGAACGCTCCCAAACTCTGCTGGGAGCTCACCCTGTTGTCTCCAAAACCCGTATCAGCTTTAAGCACCTCCAGCGTCCTCCAGCAAGGCACTTTGGAGCATAACGAGTTACCTGAAGAACTACCTCCTTGCCACCTAGCACCTCTTCCCACGCTGGAAGACACAGCAGGACGTGGGGGCTGCTTTCCCCAGGCACCGTTTTACAGCTCCGGCTGCACCTCGCGGTGCTCAGCATCGCTCTGCAGCTGCCCACAGCTGGCCTCTACCTTTGCTGCCAGTGAAGCTGGTGGCTTTGGCAAGCAGCTGCCAGCAGCAGCACCCCTTCCATGTTGGCAATATGATGTACTGTGCTGGTTCCTACCACCTTGTGTCCATCAGAGGGTATTTTTTCCCATCCCGTGGCAGCTCAGCTGCTTTTTAACAGCTGTTCCCTAAGACCCTGTAAAACCCAAGCTGGGCCCCACTGTGCACAAGCTCATGACTCCTGCAGTGAGCCCATGAGCTCTCCGCAGCATCGTTTCCATTTCCAGAAGCTGTTTTAGCTCTTTCTCTAATGTCAGGTTTGTCCTTGCATCGTTGATCCCAGTGAGGTCTTCTGAGTGATGGGCTGCAAGCGAGTTTTGCTCCCCGTTTAGTTCCCTGCACCTCCTCCTGCACCAGTTCTCCAGCACTCAGCCACGTCCTCATCTTGTCGGGGTAGCTGTGAGGTGTGGCAGAGCATCGCCACTGGGTTTGGCTGCTGTTTTCCCTCTTGTATCGATACTATGAGCAGAGCCAAACCTCCAGAAGACAAGCCTGGCTGGGGGATGTCTTGGGAGCAGAGATGCAGGAACATCTCTGCCGTTTTGTGCCCTGCTAGTGTCACCTCTGCAAGCCTCTCCCATGGCCAACCTGCAGGCAGCCCACTCTTGCCAGCAGACTCTGGCCAACATCCTCTTCCTTGGAAATAATTTGTTTTAATCCTTTTTCAGGTTGCCTCACTTTTTTTATTTTATTTTGGCCTGTCTTTATTACATTCTTTTTATTCTGCCAGACTTTACCCCTTCTTATTCTCTTCACCTGGAACCAGTTTAGCTGTCAGAGAGATGCGTCCTGGCTTGCTTGTAGCCCTCGCCCAGCTGCCCAGATGTCTCTGCTCCTTTTTGGCCCTTCCGTGGCCTCACTTGGAAAAGTGCTTTGTGTTTGCTCTCAGCTCCAGTGGAGTGACTCCCCACTGTCACTTCTGATGCGGTCCCTCTTTAGCTGGGCGACCTGAAGTGTCTCAGCACCTACCTGAGGATGAGTGCTCCCCGGCTGGCCACCAGCTGACTTTCCCAGTGCCCCCAGGACCCGGCCAGATTTGACCTCCCTATGGATTTGCAGTGGTTCCTTGCAATGGATTTCCTACGGATCGATGCGCTCCTAACAAGTCAGTCTCCCTCTAAGGTCGTGTCCTTGGTGTGCCTCATCCTCTGCAACACGAGTGCTTGTTCTCAGTGTCCCTCTGTCTGACCGTGCTGCTTTTTTGGGTGAATACAGAGGGAATCTGGGGAGGTTAGCAGCTGTGGGGACTGATGGGAGCGTTTGAATTTGTGTCAGCCTGTGCTAATTTCTCCAGGAGATGCTCACGTGGTGCGGGCAGGTGGGCAGAGCAGGCACTCTGCACTTGGTTCCCCCCTGCGCTGCCGGCCGTGTAAATGAAACTTCATCTCCCTGGTCCCTTTGTTACCGTCTGTCCGATCAAAGCTCCGTGAAAGATCGGCGATGTCTGTGCTCAGAAGCGCCTGCCGTGGCCGCCTGCTGGCGCTGTCTCTCAGCAGCACAGTACTCGCTCTGCAGCCTTCGGCATTTTCTTGGCACGGTCGCAGCGGTCTTGTATTATCCTCTTGGCTTCGGGCTTCTAGTCTTGAGACACCATCAGTCACTGCTGCAGACAGTGGAGGGTCAAACAGTTTCTAAGCGCTGGGCTGCTGACAATTAGCATAAAAACAGGGCGAGCGTAAGTAGCACCGAGCTTTGATTTATAGGGCAGATGGTGTTTTTCACTCTGCTCCTCTGTAAATATTACTCCAGCCTGTGTGAGAGGACAACTGTCGGTAGCCGTGGCTCTTAAGTTATAGCATCTCAGCACCAAACCTACCTGTGACAAAGCCGTGTCACCGTGGCCAGATGTGCTGGAGGGCTGGGACCTCACTTGGGCGCACGCGATGCGAGCGTGTGCGTACCCGTGCTGCCCTACGACACCCTTGGATGGGGATCATGGGCAGTGTGGTTCCTGGCGGGGATAGCTCCAGCTGGGTCAGGTCTTAATGCTCTGATTAAATTCTTTTGCACGGCCAGGTGTTTCCTGGATGCTGGACTAGTTGAAATGGGGTGTGCGCAGTGACACAGGGCGATGCTGCACACGCATCACCTTAGCTGGGTGCTGTGCCCTGCGCCTTACAATCAGCCCGTGGAAAGTCTCGCTTCCTAGCGCCAGGTCTGATCCGAGCAGTACCCGCACTAAAAGTCCAGGTTTGCTGTCTTGCTGTACAAGGCAGCTTGTAGGGGAAACGCAGGGCTCGCTGCTTTCTTAAGGCAATGTTTTCTCCTGCTCGCTGGCTTCTGTTTGTGCTGGGGAAATTTGTAGCGGGCTTCCTAATCAGAAAGTCTGCTGGGGTTAATTGTAAGGTGCTTCAATCCAGGTGGTAAAAGAAACTCCAGGCTGATCTGGTGATTACCAAGGCGAGCATCGCAGGAGCGGGGGGTCAGGCTGCAGCAGCCAGTGCCAGAGGGACCTGTGGGTCTCTAGGGCATTAAAAGACCGTGAGCGGGGGCCTCTCTGCCCCACGCATCTGATCCACTGACTTCTCTCAATGGGCAGTGGGGATGTGGCCACCCCTCGGGGATGTCAGCGTGGCGTGGGACGGGCAAGGCCAGATGGGGCCAGTTGGCTCTGGGACCAACGCCATCGCTCAGCGTCTGATTTCAGGGGTGGCTGCAGGGCTGGCAGGGAAGGGGCCAGACGTGAGCCTGCAGGGAGGGCAGCCTGAGGATGGGGTCCTCAGGGGTCTGGAGGGGGCTGATCCCCAGTGTGACATTACCAGCACAGCCGGGCAGGATGCTGAGGCCACACGTGTCCCCTGCAGGTGGTGCTTTGCTGCAGAACGGGCAGACGACGGCGGAGATCCAGGAGGAGGTGGCCTTGACCAACCTGGGCAGCAGCTCTGGGGCCAGCAAGCGGCACAGCGCCGCTGACAAGATGCACTTCCCCCGTGCCAACCTGCAGACAATCACTACCCTGGGTACGCTGGGCCACCCCATCCCAATTCTCAGCGAGAAACTCGGGGCTGAAACCTCCCAGCCAGAAAACTCGATGGGCTGGGGCTCGGAAGGTCCCGCAGCCTCTGGGCTTCCTAAATTTGCTGTCCTAACTCGTGCTGTCTTCCCCTGTGCGGCTCCGCGCTTCCAGGCAGGGGGGAGTTCGGTGAAGTCTTCCTGGCCAAGGCGAAAGGAGCAGAGGACGGCGAGGGCGAAGCGCTGGTCCTGGTGAAGAGCCTGCAGACGCGGGACGAGCAGCTGCAGCTGGACTTCAGGCGCGAGGCGGAGATGTTTGGCAAGCTGAACCACGCCAACGTGGTGCGGCTGCTGGGGCTGTGCCGCGAGGCCGAGCCCCACTACATGGTCCTGGAGTACGTGGACTTGGTAAGGGCCCTGCCAGCAATGCCAGCAAGCAAGAGGGGGGGGGGACAGCAGAGATGGAGCCCCGCGGGTGTGGCGTGGTCCAGGCTGGTGGCATAGGGACAGTGATTTTGGGGAGGCCAGGCTGAGCTTATCGGTGTTCCCAAAATTCGGAGGAGTGGGGTTCTCCTGCAAGACTTGGGGGGGGGGGGGGGCGGGCTTTGTCCTTTCCCTCCTCCTCCTCCTGAAGCTGTGGGACCCCCTGCTGCAGAAGGGCTGCAAATGCGGACTGCTCTTATGGGGAGCGTGGGCATGGGGGGAGAGGAAGGAAGCCTTTTGGGGTGTGAATGACCTCCTGGAAGCATCAGGCCTGCTTGCCCTGATCTTAGCCCGTAGGGAGGTACTAGCTTGCCCTACAGGGCGAGGACCAAAAGGACCATGGCCCAGGAACAGAGGCTCCACGGTGCTCCCAGTGGGAGCGATGGGACCGATGAGCACGGGAGGGTGCTGCCTCTGAGCTGCCATCTGTCTCCTAGGGGGACCTGAAGCAGTTCCTGAGGATCTCCAAGAGCAAGGACGAGTCCCTGAAGCCCCAGCCCCTCAGCACCAAGCACAAGGTGGGAGCACGGCCTCAGAAGCGCGGCGGGGCCGGGGGCTCTGGGGAGGGCAGGGGGTGCCAGCATCCCTCTGGGGCCAGGTGTCTCTGTGCACGCAGGTGGCGCTGGGCATGGAGCACCTCTCCAACGGCAGGTTCGTGCACCGGGACTTGGCGGCCAGGAACTGCCTGGTCAGCGCCCAGCGGCAGGTCAAGGTCTCGGCCCTGAGCCTCAGCAAGGACGTGTACAACAGGTCGGTCGGGGAGGGGGCTGGTGGGAGGGGATGGCACCGGGATGGGACGGCGCCCACCTCACTCACCGCCCGCCTGTCCTGCCCGCAGCGAGTACTACCACTTCCGCCAGGCCTGGATCCCGCTGCGCTGGATGCCGCCCGAAGCCGTGCTGGAGGACGAGTTCTCCACCAAGTCGGACGTGTGGTCCTTCGGCGTGCTCATGTGGGAGGTCTTCACGCACGGGGAGATGCCGTACAGCCCGCTGGCGGACGATGAGGTCCTAGCAGGTACGCGGGGCGCCTCGCGCTGTCGCCGCCATCGTTGCCCCCTTCCTTTCCTCGGGGACAGCAGGGTGTCCCCCCTGGCAGCACAGTGCTGCCACGGAGGGGATCACACCTCTTCCCAACACCTTTCCATCCCGTGATCCCACACCAGGGCTGCAGTCGGGAAAGACGAAGCTCCCGCACCCCGAGGGCTGCCCTTCGCGGCTCGCCAAGCTGATGCAGCGCTGCTGGGCGCCCAGCCCCAAGGACCGACCCTCCTTCAGCGAGCTCGCCACCGCCCTCGGGGACAGCCCGGCCGACAGCAAAGCCTGAGCACCCTGCCCCTGGCTGGGGAAGGACGCGGCGGGGCGGACGGGGGGCCCGCGGGTGCCCGGGGAGCCCCCGGCACTCCTGCGGCCCCTTGCCGAGCCCGACCCCGCTGCGCGGCACCAGCGGCTGCTGGACTCGAAGCACAAGCCAGTGTACTCCCCCCTTATCCCTCTCCTCTCCGTGGCTCCGAAAAGCCTGCGGGCTGCCGGCATGGATGGTGCGCGGCCCCCCCCTCACCCGGCGAGAGCCGGGCTCCGGCACCAGGCTCTCCCCTCCCCGCTCGCCACGTGCATATCTGTCCGTCCGTCCGTCTGTGCTAGGCATGCCTGTGGGCACGGGCCCGCCATCAGGAACACGAAGTGCCTGGCATATGAAGGAGACGCTCCACCACCTTTTCCCCATGACCCCGTGCCTTTTTTTGTGTGTTTTTTTGTTTTTTTTTTGTACGAGTCCTGGGGGCAGCGCCCCCCTCCCCTCCTCCCCCAGCGCGCTGCCTCCTCCCCACCATAGTATTTCTGTTACTGGAACGCAGCCTAGAGTGGGTTAGTTTGTTTGCTTGAGCGGAGGGTACCGCAGCCAAGAAGGGTTGGGTTTTGTTGGGTTTTTATGTGCTGCTCTCAATAAAGAAGGCTTTTTTTTTTTCTTTTTTTTTTTTTTTGTAAGACACTGCTGTCAATGCGTGCTTGACTCTTTTCCTCCGCGTGGTTCCTGGGGGACAGACCTGGCTGGGGATGGCAGGGGAACTCGTGCCATCACATCTCGTGCATCTCCTGGAAAGGAGAAGCTCCTTGCCGGGGCATCCCCCCTGCGTGGTGGTGGTGGTTTGGGTCAGCGCCAGAGGAGCTGCGAGCTCTCCAGCACCAGAGATAATCAACGCCGGACCCAATAAACTCCATCTAGTTGGCTCTGCTTTCATCGGCGATGGACAAGAAACGCCCAGGATCCCCTTCCTACCTCTGCTACCCAGACAGGCTGTGGAGGTGCTGGAGGGTCAGGGGAAGGCTGCAGCGAGGCGCCTAAACGGGCAGGCACCAGAGCTAGGAGAAACTCCAGACCCCAAGGGTGCAGAAAGCCTGGGGGTTGGGGTTGTGTATTTTTGGGAGTGATGTCATGAAAAAGCTCTGTATCCTTGGGGACAGGACAGATGTTGGCCAAGCTAATTGGAAACAGCGGGCTGAACATGTACAGCCCTGGCTGAACGTGGTGTAGGGGAGCGGGGTATCACCATCCCACTTGGGCCCCTGCAGGAGAAGAGGAGGCCTTGGGCAGCTGACAGGCTTGGGATCCATTTGTCTCAGCCCAAACTGAAGGAACGTCTCAAAGAAAAGCCTTAGGGAGGGAAGACGACCTGTGATATCCATGGCTGGAGAGCAGCATGGCTGCACCAGCACAAGGGTCCAACCAGGGGACCACCATCTGGGGTCAAAAAATGGACATTTATGGAACAGTACGAGGTGACAGCAAGCAGGTATGAGTTGTCCCAGCTGCTGACGACCCAGGACAGGAGATATATAAATACATACATATATAAAATATAAGGATCTCCAAGCCAGGTGTTTCCAGTAGGCCCTGACAGTTGCTTTGGCCCCACAGTTTCCCAGCCCCCCTTCAGCCCCTGCCTGCTTTGAGGACCACAGGACACCAGCTGGGCGCAGAGCAGCACGCAGGAGCACTTCCCTTGTGGCTTGACCTGCTTTCATCTCCTGCCCTGCAGGGAAGTAATGGGAGCAAATTGGTGTAAGCAGCCTCAGCTGGGTGCCCCCGCCCAGGGAGGTGGCCCGGGAGCTGCATTTAAGCTCAAGCCAGGGCTCTAAGGGATGTTTTGGGCTACCTCGTAGGTGCTCCCATCTCCTAGGCGTGTGCTGCAGCTTTGTTATCGTCCGGTCCTGCTCTTTGGTCCTGTTTCTTGGCTGGTGAGCGGATTCTTGACGGATTCTGGACCTGGCTCATCCCGGGGTCACCTGTGCCAGGTGTGGCCGGTGCTCGGCCCCCCGGGGAGGGTGGCCAGGGCATGTGATGGGAGGCATGTGAGTGCCAGCGCCCCGCCGGGAGCTATAAATGGCATGTGTGCTCACTGGAGGAGCACGGCGCTGGGGGGGACGCGAGGGGGGTGTTTGTTTCTGCTCCAGGAGGCCGGCCCTGCAGAGGGGCAGGCGGCTCCGAGGGCTGGTGGCAAGCGCGTGTCCCCCCAGCGATGAGGCCCGTGGGGTGCTCAGGAGGCAGGAACGGGGCTGTGGCCGGGCTGGCGCTGGTGGAGGCGGGCTCCTGCCCTGCAGGACGGGGTGCGTGGAGGGAAGAGGGCTCCCCGAGGGCTGTGGCGGCTCTCTCCTCGCAGAGCCACGTGCCTCCGCTCATCCTTCCCGCGTGGGCTCTGCCTCCCGTGGAGGCCCTGCTTCCCTCCTGGGGAGGACCCTACAGCCCCGAGGCCAGCCCCGTATGTCTCCTTGAGCGTCCGCGGAGGCCGTTCTGCCTGGAGGCTGCCGGGCCTCCACTCTGTCCTCTGGGGGACGTGAAGGTAGCGGTGGCCTCCTACCACACGTGGAGGCCCACGGCAGGGGCAGCGCGTGTCCCGCTCACGCGGCCTCCCCGGCCTCCCTGAGCCTCCACCGCTCCTCCTGGCCCTGAGCGGAGGCCGGGAGGCTGGCGAGGCTCACGCCCAGCCCCTACAGCAGAGGACGGGAGGCTGGGGCAGCTCATGCCCGGCCTCTACAGCTGCTGGGGGGTCTGGGTATGCTCTTGGGGGGCAGGCGGAGGCCGGGAGGGAGGCCGGGAGAGCATGGAGGCTGTCCTGGAGGCTGTCCTCCAGTAGGGTTGGGGCTGGGGTGGGCAGCCTGATGGACAACGCCTGGATACGAGGGCAGGGAAGGCGGAGGGAGGCCTGGAAGGGCCCTGGGGGGGGGAGGTGGCGGGGTCCTTGGGGGCCCTTTCCCCACGGCCTCGCCGCCTCCCGTCCGCGCCGCCCCGTCCACGCCGCGCGGCGCGGCCCCTTTAAGCAGCACCCCGCGCCTTCCCCACCCCGGCGGGTGACGCCGGCGCGCTATGCAAATCACCCCCCCCTCCTCCTCGCCCAATCGGCCGGCGGCTCCTCGCCCCCGCCGCCCAATGAGGCGGCGGCCGGCGGCGGGGCGCCCGCTCTCCCCATATAAGGAGCGGCGTGCCCATATAAGGCAAGGTTGCCGCGCTTTATATGGGGGCGGCGCGGCGGGGCGGGGGCGGCGGCGGAGGAGCGGGTGGCGGCGGCGGCGGGGCCATGGCGGGGCCGGCCTGAGCCCAGCCCAGCCGGCCCGACCCGCGCTGGCCGCCGCCATGTTACCGAGCCAGGCCGCGGCCGGCAACGGGGCCGCCGCTGCCGCCGCTGCCCTGGCCCGCGGCTCGGCGCTGGGCCGCTCGGCGGTGCCCCGCGGGGCGAACGGCGGCGGCACCGGGGGAGGAGCGGCGGGGCCGCCGGGCGGGCGGCTGGAGCGGGAGGCGCTGTACAGCGGCAGCGAGGGCGACTCGGAGTCGGCGGAGGACGAGGAGCTGGGCGGCGGGGAGCGGCGCGGCATCAAGCGGGGCCTGGCGGAGGCGGCGGCGGCGGGGCCCGCGGTGGGCCCGGGAGCGGCGGCGGGCTCCGGGTACGGAGCGGGAGGAGGCGGCGGCGGCGGAGGAGGAGGAGGAGGAGGAGGAGGGGGCGGCGGGGCCGTGAGCGGAGCCAAGCCCGGCAAGAAGACGCGGGGCCGGGTGAAGATCAAGATGGAGTTCATCGACAACAAGCTGCGGCGCTACACCACCTTCAGCAAGAGGAAGACCGGCATCATGAAGAAGGTGGAGGCCGGCGGGGCACCGGGAGCGGGGGTGGCGGGGCTGGGTGGGGGGCCGGAAACAACGGCGGCGGGTTCCCCCCGCCCCGGGGCCGGATGCGCCCGGCCGGGGGAAGAAGCGGGGGGAGGGAGCCCCCGGTGCTCGCCAGCCGGAGATGGGCTGCCCCGGGTCGCGGCAGGGCGGCCTCCGGGTTGGGGGGGGGGGGTAGGGAGGCTTCGCGTGGCCTCGCTGCGGCCTCACGGAGTGCGGGGGTCTGCGGGGAGACCGGCCGGAGGCTGGCCTAGACCTCCCGGGGGGGTCTCCTGTGAGCTTGGCTAGAGGCTGGCCCCTGTCCGCCTAGGGTCTTCTGTGAGACCGGCCAGAGGCTGGCCTCGACCCCCTAGGGGTCTTATTTAAGACCAGCCAGAGGCTGGTCTCCACCTCCTGGGGGTCTTCTGTGAGCCCAGCTGGAGGCTGGCCTCTACCCCCTAGGGGTCTTTATGGGACTGGCCAGAGGCTGGCCTCAACCCCCCAAGGGTCTCCTGTGAGCCTGGCCGGAGGCTGACCTCTATCCTCTGGGGGTCTTCTATGAGACCGGCCAGAGGCTGGCCTCGACCCCCTAGGGGTCTTCTATGAAACGGGCTGGAGGCTGGCCTCAACCCGCTGGGGGGTCTTCATGAGACCAGCCAGAGGTTGGCCTCTACCCCCTAGAGGTCTCCTGCAAGTCTGGCCAGAGGCCGGCCTCAGCCCCCCTAGGGAGGCCCCAAGTCGGGTGCAGAGGACGCAGGTCCTCCTGTTTTTTTTTTTTTGGGGTGGGGGGGAGGCCGGCAGCGAGGTGGCCCTCCATGCATGTGTGCCTGACCCCCTGTCCTCCCCTCGCGCAGGCCTACGAGCTGTCCACGCTGACGGGCACCCAGGTGCTGCTGCTGGTGGCCAGCGAGACGGGCCATGTGTACACGTTCGCCACGCGGAAGCTGCAGCCCATGATCACCAGCGAGACGGGCAAGGCGCTGATCCAGACGTGCCTCAACTCCCCCGACTCGCCCCCGCGCTCCGACCCCACCACCGACCAGCGCATGAGTGCCACGGGCTTCGAGGAGACCGACCTCACCTACCAGGTGTCCGAGTCGGACAGCAGCGGGGAGACCAAGGTAACGTCCCTGCGCCCGCCCGGGGACGCGTCCCCTCTTGCTGCCCCTCCAGCAGCCTCGGGGCTGCCTCCTCCTCGGGGCCGGCAGAGGCAGGCAGGCTGGTGGCAGGTGTCCTGGCCCCGGCCACGAGGCTCCCCACCAGCCCGGCTCGCCCCCCGGGCAGCTCTCGGCGCTGTTATCTCTCCCCGGGCGTCTCCATGCGCTTGCACTCATTGATAAAAATTTGATTCTGCCTCCATGGCCTTATAAGGCCTGGTTTCCCTCGCCAGAGTCCCTGGCAGGGCCCCTCACATTCCTTATAAGCTGCAGCTGTCTCTTGCTTTGGTGCTGTTTTGGAAGGGGGCAGGGAGGACATGGGGAATGGAAACATTTGGCTGGACCGACCGCTTCTGCTCCCTGCCTGGCGGCCCTGCAGGCGCCAGCCCCTGCCTGCCTCTGCTGGTCGTGGCCCCCGGCCCGGGGTGTCGCAGAGGGCACGGCGTCAGGCGGGTCCTGCTCGCAGGTCCCTGCCCTAGGACAGGAAAAAGGTCCGTGGTATGGGGTGTCCCCTGCGTCCCCAGCTGCTTGGGGGTTTGGGTGTGAAAGCTGGCCCCGTGTCCGTGGTGCTTGGATGCGCAGGTGGCTGGGGAGGGATGGGACGTGGAGCTGGGGGCTTTGCTGTGACTCCTGGGTCCGTGCGGGGTCTCGCGGGGTGCTGTGAGTTCCTGCAGCTCTGCTGGTGGGATGCGTAGCGGGCTTGCTGCGCCAGCACCCTGCCCCACGAACAAAGCCCCGCACCAGCAGCCTTCTCACTGTCTGGACACCCCTAAACGTGAAACAGACCCCAGAGAGGGTGCTTGGGACCCCTGTGCTGTTGGTGAGCCCCCAAAAGCAGAGTGCAGATGTGCCCAGCGCACTGCTGGGTGCCGCGGGGATGCTCAGGTCATGGTGCTGCCACGTGCCCGCTTGCTGCACGCCCTCTTCCCCGCAGTGAGCAGTGCTGCTCCAGGCAGAGGGGCCTTGCTGCTGAGCCCCACAAATATCAGGGAAGGGGATCAATACCCAGAGGCGGAGACCCCGGTTGCCCCAGGTTGGCGTGACTTCCCTGGGTGCCCCTGACTCCCCCCGTGAGCTCTGCCAGCGGGCGAGGGAGGCCACCAGCGCTCCCTCCCTCGTGCAGCCTCTGTTGGGAAGGACTCGGGGCTTCTCCTGGGGGAAAAGGCAAACAAATCCCGCGGGCATCTTCTGCTGAGGCACGCTGTGCGTGCACGGAGGCAGTTCGGAGGGGCAGGAAGGGCTGTGCGTGCCACCTAACCCGTGCCTGGCACGGGGCTCGTCCACGCAACATCCATTGAGATTTCCGCTGGAAAACGGCGCCGGGTGGCCCCAGAGGAAGCGCGCTCTCGCCGTGTGGTTGCTCTGTAGAGGTCTCCTGCCTGCTTTTCTGGTGCAAGCCCCGCTCAGCGCCCTGCGAGCTCCGTCCCAGCGCTCTCAAGAGGTGGTGCTTTGTGTGGGCTGCCTCGTGGCCACAGCCAGCGTTTGGTGCAGGGCTAGAGGAGCCCTGCGTCTTCTGCTGGGTGTCCTGGGTGCGACCTCTGTACGGACAAGACCTGCTGGTAGTGGGCTGCAGCAGCAGAGCGGGGAGCGATGCAGCCCACTGGTGTTCCTTCGTGCTGCAGCCAGCAGCAGCTCTGCGAGGTTCCCCTGCTGCGACAAGCCCAGCGGGGACAGGGGGATGCTCTGCTCTTGGCGCTGCGGCCACGGCCTCACAGCTGCTGGCCTGTGGCATCCTTTGGGGTAAGAGCAGAGGGGTGGCACTTACAGGGTGATCCGTTTTGGAGTGGGGGGAAAAGTGGGGCTTTCTGCCCCAGATGGAGTGTGGAGCAGGTGCTGGAGACCAGCACGGCATCTCCCGCTTGCCACCAAAGCCAGCTGTCCTTCGGTGTCCCCGTAACGATGCTGGTGGTGGGTCTGGGCCATGCTGGTCAGCAGTGCCCCATGCACTGGGTTGCCTCAAGAGAGAGGAGGTTCCTTGCACCCTGCTGCGGTCCAGGCTGGGCACCAGATGGCCTGGGCAATGCCCTGTGTCTCACTCACTTCTTGTGGCACGTGCATTGAGCGTGCCCGGCGGCGTGGGGCTGTGCAGACGCCTCTGTCTCACTGTGCTGCGTGTTGGCTCCTCAGGCATCGCTCTGCAAAGTGGAGCTCGTGGTGGGAATGGATATGCAGCTGGGGCAGCAAGGGGAGGACCTGCAGGGCTGTCTCTGGGCTCGTGCATAGTCCCTTGGGTGACCTGTGCTGAGGGTGGCCCGGGGCTTGGCTGCTGCTGAAGGCTGGCCCCATGCATGCAGGCTGGGCTTTGCAGGGTGCTGGGGTGAGCCGAGGTGCCCAGGGGCTTGTGAGCGTCCCAGATGGGCAGGGAGAAGGCAGTGGGCGTCCCGATCCCAAGGTCTGCCCCAGCTCCCTCTATTCCTCCAGCCCAAGAGCGATGTAGCAGAGATTGGAGGGACCTGCAGCAGGGCAGAGTTGGGGTGTGCATGGTCGGAGCATGCTGGCCTGGCTCCTTTGCTCTTCTCATCGTCCTGAGGTCTGCCCTCGTGCTTTTAAAGCAGTCCCAGGGACCCCACTGCATCTTCTGGGATGCCTCTCCCAGTCCCCGGGGGGATGCGAAGGGCTGGGCTGCCTGTGGGCTGTATCCTGGGGCTGTGCGCCCGCAGGGCTGCGCGTGGGGATGAGGGGACCTTGCTTTTCCAGCTGGAAACGGGACCCTTCCTCGTGTGGCCCGGTGGGCTGCGGGGAGCTCTGCCCCCTCGCCCACGTGGGGAGGGTGGCCGCAGCTCCCCGGCCCCGTGCGGCGCGGCAGGAGTTTGTGGTTGAGCTCATGGAAAGTGGCTGTGCCGGGCGCCGCGCCGTTATCACGTGCCTCTGCTAATTTGGACGTGGGGGGGACCGCGGTGCCAAGGCGGAGGGGCTTTGCTCTCCTCCCTCCCCGGGCCCTGGGGCAGGGCTGGGTGCCCGGGATTGGCTCCCCCCTTGTCTAAAATGGGCTGCCTTCCCTTTTTTAGCTGTTCGTGGAGCTGTGAATTCCTGGCTGCTGGCAGCCTGACAAGCTGGGAACAAGGCGCAGCACGTGGGAGAGCTGGGCCCACCATGCCGCGGGAGGGCCGGGAGCGTGGCCGCCTTAACCCTTCCCAGGCGTGCCGCCAGCTCCCAGGTGGCACGGCCCCCCGGCGGGGTCCCCGAGGGGGTCTGCGGGGAGGAGGCACGCTGGGCGAGGTGTGACCGCCCCAGGGCAGCGGGGATCCCCCTCGCGAGGTCACCAGCAGATCCAAGGTCCTGCTTCGTGGCTGCAGAGGCCGGGGCGCTGACCCATCTCCACCTCTCCTTCCGCAGGACGCGCTGAAACCAGTTTTCACCGTCACCAACCTGCCGGGGACGACGTCCACCATCCAGACGGCCCCCACCACCTCGACCTCCATGCAGGCCAGCAGCAGCCCCTCGTTCCCCATCACGAATTACC
>NC_066364.1:110642048-110719548 GCF_013377495.2 Cygnus atratus
GTGTACACAGTCTATGTGAAGCCATTGTTATTCTCATTTCTTTTTTGTCCCCATGCCTGGTCCATTTGCCATATACCATCCGGCAAACAGCTGACACATACCGGCTATTATGGACCCGGGCCTAATTGTGAGCAAAGTCTTTAAGCTCTTCCACGTTCGTCTCGCACGAGGAATCCGAGGCCGATATAAACCGTGCCGCTTTCGACCACTGCTCCCATTTTGCGGAGCTGCTGTGCCAGAGGGTTCGGCGATGCTAAAAATATAGCCGGGACCAAGTGCCAGCGACTTGCTCCCCGGCTCTCCCCCCGCAGCCCTCCTCTCCAGGAATGTTTCTGTTTTCTGCGGTAATAAAGCATGGGATTATTTAGATGGCGAATGTATTCCAGTGGATATTATTTTAGCTGAAGAGCCGCGATTCCATTACCTTGAAGGAGGAAATAACTGGGGAGCTGAATTTGCCAGCCCTGTGTGGGTATCGCTGTACCAACGGGGCGCGGCATCCCAACCTCACCTTGTTCCCTTTTCTTCTCACCCTGCAGCCCTCCTGGAACAGAGACCACGATGACACGGCGTCCACGCGCTCCGGGGGAACCCCCGGGCCCTCCAGCGGGGGACACACATCGCACAGCGGGGACAACAGCAGTGAGCAAGGTAGGAAAGGAGCCCTGGTGCTTGCTTAGCTGGAGAGAGGTTACTGGTGCGCCCAGCCAACGGGGACCAGTCCCTCTGTTTCCGATTTTGAAATGTGCTCAGGTACTAGGGGACTCGTGCTGGGAAATGGTCCTTTTTTGACACTTTTTGCCTTTTTTTTTTTTTTTCCATCTTCTCCTAGTAAAAGGATTGGCATCTTTAGGTCTTCGACCCTGCCAGCAGGCACATGTTAGAGCAACATATGTACCAAATTTCCAGGATGCTTAATAAAAATAAGCGATGAGAAGGGTGGTTTTTTTTTTTTCATTAAAGTGGGTTAAGAGATGAAATCTTCAAAAGCAATTATAATTAAGATTGCAGAAATGAATGCTAATATTTCAAAGATGCCATCAAAACTTTGTTGCGTATAAAGAAGAGCTGCTAGCTGGCCCATTTTACAAAATCCTGAGCAGTACTTTTATTTACTTTTTTTACTCAGTTCCAATTTATGTGGATGCAAAAATGTTTTGTTTGAGTGCCAAGCCAAACAGAGTAACCAATGTAGCAGGACGAGTACGAAATGAGTTTGGTGCAACCGAAGTGGGGCGTACTGCAAGTAATCAGCGCTGTCTTAGGAGGTCCGAAGTTTAAAAAGCTTAAGTTCTGTGGTTTTTCTTTTTTTTCTTTTTTTCTGAGAAGCTGTTTAAATGCTTCATACTTTTTCTGAAGAGACCAACTGCAGTGGATTTAGCGTTAATTTAATGCAATTAAAATTTAAAAAGGATCCTTAATCTGAATATAAAAGGGAGTGCTTTATTGAAGTTGACTCTGAACTCAGAATAGGTATATACTTTTAAATTTGGTTTTATGATCATGTTTCGTTCAAGTGCTGTTAGACAACAAAGGAATTGTGTTTCCAAAAAAAGGTTGAGCAGTACTGATTAGCACGGCAAAGGCTGCGTTTAACAAGATTAGTTTTTAAACTAAACCAGTATATTTTAATTTTTTATACGCATGGACGTAACTTACATTGTGAATAACATCTCTTTATAGAATTTTAAGTATTTGAGACACTTTATTGTTTAAAGAAAATTTGCTGACTTCATCGCAAGTATAGCCTAGTAAAAATGGGGCCTGGAATAGTAAACTGTTGCAGAGCTGAGGCAGAAACTGGTAACCTTCTGACCTCTGACTTTTACTGGAAAATGATATGCAACATAAATTCAAGGGGCCTTTTTTCTTTCAAGTATGTATACATATATATTCTAGTGGTGCTGTTCACAATGCTGCAGCTGAAGTGGTGTCAGCATGTTCATTAGAGCCTCTTACTTTCGGGGCGAACTTTAAACCCCCAAGTTTTTTAAGGGTGAAAAAGTTGCTACAAAAACGTGCTTTGAACTAAAAGTTGGTGTTCAGATGGAGTTTTTGCACTGGGACAGGGCTGCTCTTTTTTTCAACGGATGTGCTGTGTTTATGTGTGTACGTGCCTGCACCAAACGGCTGTGGGGAGGCTTTGCAGCATGCTCCCGAACCGCCCGGGCGCTTTGGAAATGGAGCTGCTCAGTTCCTCGTGTACTTTTTAAGATTTTCAGGCTTTGTTTTCTCCTAAATGTGGCGTTTTATTAGTCTGGAGTGCCAGGCGTAGCTGATGCTTTACTATCATCATGGTTTGCTCCTAGCAAGGTGCGTGCTGTGAACTTGGACAGGAAGGGTTTTCGGAAGGGACCGAGGACTTGAGACACTTGTGCCCCATCAGATATCCACGGGAGGGCTGTCAGCAATGCTTTAGCCCCTTCTGAAACTTTAACCCAAATTCTATGGCAGGTTTTATTGAGGCTGGATTTGCTGCTAGGGCTTGGTAAGAGGTATTTCGTGGAGAAGACTCATTGCATTAAAACTTTAGGAAAGAGTAAACAAGGGGGTATTTGCTAGCTAGGGCTCTCTTTTGGAAAGGAGACCCTGTCCAGTGGTGCTCTGTCTCTGGACTTGCCTTCTGGCCACTTGCCACCCATAGGAAATGCCCCTTTTTTTCTTTTTTTTTTTTTTTTTTTTGAGGAATGGAGATGAGGGAAGAGTAGCTGTGTTCTTGCTGAGTCTTACTTTGCATTCAGTTTGCTCTAAGACCTCTGAAAGCTGAGGTTTGGAGGGAATTTCATTTGTTTAAGCACGCCCGTGCCCCCTGTATACACCTTGTTTATAAAAAAGACCGTTTTTAGCTGTGTTGCACAGGGAAGAAGTCAAAAACATAATCCTGAGAGACCAAAAGGGAAAAGAAGAAATGACAGCAGATACCCTGCCCCTCACTAGCCGCATTTTGATTCAAAATGCCGCGATTTGCAGGTTTTTTTTTCAGAGGCTTGGCAACATGGTGTCCGAAAGCACACATTAGCCTCTGCCAGATGCTGGTCTTTGGGGCAGAAAAGCAGCAGGCGCCATGGCACTGGCTGGTGTACAGCAGCTGGGTGACAGTGCCAGGCTGAGGACCCATCTGGCCCCTCCGGGGAGCGCCGGATTTAGCCCAAGGTGCAGTGGCTGCACGCCGCGCATGGTGGGCTGCCCTGGTTTTAGGAGTTTGCAGAAGTTCCTTTTGGTGCCATCGTCCCAGAACACATTTGCTGTCTGTAGAGACACATGAGGTGGGGGTGACTTCGCCTGGGTTTTGGTGGGCTTCACAGATGGTTGTTTAAAACCATTTTTTCCCAGCTGCAAGCAATGGTTGTGGCCATGCTGGGCATCAGAGAAGGGACGCAGCCTTAATCCAGACTGTATTAAAGTCTGTTTTTGGACTTTCTGGAAGGTTTTCTCCTCTACCTGATACATCACTGCTCTTAATCCCCACAGAGTGCATTTTTAACCTCTTGATGGCCACGTACAAAACACATGGAACAACGCAAGCAGGAGAGACTCCCTTCCCTGTGAGCATATTCAAGTCTTTTTTAAAGCGTAAATGCGTTTACTTAGTAGATAGCAACGACTCCCAGCTGCTTCAATCTATTGGATAAATCCATATTTAGCTGCCAGGGAGCCGTTCTGAAGCCTTGTGCCGCTGAACAGCAGGACATGTTATTGCATAGCACGTTGACACAACCTCTTATAAAGGGCCAGTATTGTGTCATTGTGGCAGATAGCTATAGTACAGGAATGCAGAATAATATTATGAAAAAGTTTCTAGAGCTGCTTTCCCATTGCTCTGAGCTTATTGTGAAGGGCCTGCAGAGGTCCGCTTCGAAATGGTGCAAAGAGAACCAAGTTTACCCAGCGGAGAAATAACCTGCAGAATTCTATTAAAAAAAAAAAAAGAAGGCAGCAAGTTCTTAGGTCTAGTCAGTTGATGCAGCACCGGTTTGTTTTATTGCCGATTCTGACTTTTAGAGAGCCCAGTTTGTTGTATTAACAGACCTATTCTGCTTGTTTTTCTAAGAAGTCAGGCCAGAAGGATGCTGAACAAAGCTCTGGTACAGTCACTTCTGATCCAGAGTGGGGCTCTTTAATGTCTGTGTTTAGCTCTCCTACACCACTTAAAAGAGAGACAAAAATCCACCAGTGTCTCCTTTTTGTGCGTATTGTTTCTTTTCCATTTTTTTGTGCGAGCCTCAGCCCCAGCTCAAAACATTTTTTTAACCTCCCCAATCATCGCTGCTCTTTCAAGCCGCGGGTGTAAAGCGGCGATATTTCTTTATCAAAATGTATCAATGGCTGCAATGTTTTTCAGGCCTTTTGTGGGACTTCGGGCAACCTATAGGCAAAAGGCAATCCCGTTTATTATTGCAGGGAATCTCAAGGCAGTTGTTTGGAGCCGGCGAAGGCAGGCGGCAGGGCCGGGCGGCGGGGGAGAGAAGGGCCACATTATGTTCCAGATGACTGAGCAACGATTTATATACCCGCTCGCCTTTTTACATGGGGAAGAAAAGTAATAAGAGCGCCGAAGCAGGCATTTGAAGCGGTCAGATGGCCGATGACTAATGGGATAGGTGGGCAGGAGCCCTCGGATTGGGCGTCTTAATGAGCACATTTCGTACCGCATTCGGGCTGCAGTTCCCCTTCACCTTTGCCCTTTATTGACCGAACCGACACTTCATTTTTCACATACTTCCAATTATGGCTTAGTTTAAGTGTCGCCCTGCCTCCTTTATTTCTTGCCCGCGAACGGCTCGAGAAGGGGCCGAGGCCGCAGAAGATATTTTAATTTGAAAAACTGCCGTAGCGAGCCGGGTTTAGGGTGTAACCTGAAACTGTTGTCACTTCACAGTTTCAGTGACAAAAACAAAAGTTTGAATGTTGCTTGTTTAGCCCTTTCCCCCCCATGTGTTGAGGGCACGTGGTTCAGAGAGGTGGGCTTGGTTTTCACCGGGACAGGTGCTGGTGGCAGGAGTCTGCTCGGGGAGGTAAACCAGGATGAAGAGCTGTGCCCTGCTCCATCGGCGCGGGTGGCTTGAATGACGTGTCCACACCCGCGTGGCTTCTTCTCCAGAGACCTCTTGTAGGGCGATGCCCGGAGATGTGCTCCAGCTGGCTGACGCACTCTCTTGATGGACCGGAGGAAAGCAAAGCATAAAGGTTCTCAAGCCTTAGACCATTGTGCGGCAGCGTTTGTTGTTTTGGTCATATTTAATGCATGACTGCGGGTTGCAGCGTGGCCGGGCTGTGAGGCTCTGCCAGGCGGCTGCAGACGGCGCCGGTGGAGGTGCAGGCAGGTGGCATGGAGGAGTGGACAAATCTCCAGCTCTGCTCCCTGCAGGGCCGCGATGGATGCTTCGCTGCCTGAGATTTGTGCGCTCCCACGTTAGCTTTTGTGTGCAGGATCCTTCCAGCGTGGAAACGCCTGTTTGCTTTTGCAGTGCTTTGGGGGTTTCCGAGCGTGCGGTTTTCCGACCGAACGCAGACTCTGTCGGAAGCAGGCCCAGTAAGTCGTGCTTGCATCAGGTGGGTGGCTTGAAGAACAAAACAGCTGCTGTTAGACCTAACTTCCTGGCGGCGCTGCTGGGTTTTGCAGTGTGCCTTTCGCTACCGGCTTTGTCACACGAAGTTTGCATGAATAATAAGTGGGCACGTCACCTGTGTGCCAGCAGTGCTCGCTTTGCATTTAAATACAGGGGAAAGTATAGGGACAATTATTTACATCCAAACAGAGGTCCCTAAAACACAGAAGTATTTATCTCAAAAAATGTATGAACTATTACCTCCTTTATTATGTAGCCCTCTGGCACAGTAATGGCATGGCATATTTTTACTATAATATGGTAATAAAAGAATATGTAAAAGGCAGACAAAGGTTCTGTCTTTTCACTAAGGTGACCCCTGTTACCAAGTAACTGCTTTACTTATGAGCTTATTAAAAACTCAAAAAAATGAGCTTTTCATACTTCACAGGCATTGATGTGAAAATGAGCTGTCCTGTGAGTAGTTTTCTTGATCATTTTTAGAACAATTGATTAGCCAAAGAGCTGCTGTCATTAGTTGACATTGACTGATAGCAATTTGTCACAAGCTCCGAAGGTCAGCCAGGCAGTGGAAGCTTCGGCTTGTCTTTGATTGACCTTTTCTGATGCCATTATCATGCGATCGGTTAGACTGGATGTGACCCTCGATTGGAAAAGACAGGGCATTAGTCAACAGGGACTGTTCCCGGTATTTTTTCCCGGTGGTGTAGATATTGTGAATCGCGAATTAAGCCTAATAGGCTTGTTTTTAAAAGGAGCAGCAGCAGTATCAGTTTTCTCTCGGAGGCTCTGCCATCCCGTTTGCCTCTACTGCTTTTCCACCAAGTGGGCAGTGCTTGTTTTGCTTTGGATCAGCGTGAGCACCTGTGCCTCTTCATTTGATACAAGATTAAAAAAACAAAACAAAACAAAACAAAAAAACATTTACACGCACGGGCTTGGTAATTTTGAGCAGGGAACTTGAACGATGGGTCTCCGGGTTTGAGGCTGTTTGTGTAGGTGCACATTATTCAGCAGCACCAGCATTAATTATTTTTATCTCCTCGAAATCATGTTTTATTTTTTAACAGTGATTGAGTGGTTGAGGATTATGCTCATAACAACACGATGTCAATTTATCATTCTGCTCTAAAGCCGGAGGGCGTGAAACTGTTTTTTTCTTCCTTCTGTGTTTTTTTTTTTTTTTTTTGGTCTCATCAGCCCGATTCAGCTGCTGAAGTCGGATTTCGGCAGCGTTAAGCCTCTGTGCTGCAGCTAGGTAGGGTTTCACTTCCAGTATGGTGCATGGCAGAGAGTGCTCGCTTCGAAGCGTGTGCTGTGATTTGAGCATCAATCTGTTCCCGGTGCCAGGATTTATTTTAATCGTTCACATTAGCTCTGAACGTCTGTTATTAACAGGCGTTTGCCGTTCAGATTTGGCAAAACTAACTCAAATACTTACCAATATTGTTTGTTTTGCCTAAATGATGGGTAGCACAGTCATAAACGAATTCTTTTCTTTGTAAAAACCTCCCTTCCTCCCATTTGCCTTTCAGGGGAAACGTGAATATCTCCATGTAAGCACCAACTTGTTTTTCAGGTCAGCCCCCAGAGATAATAAGCAGTTCAAAACCAGCACAAATGTTTCAGCACACTTTAAGGTGACTTTCAGCCTTTCCTAAGTGGAAAAGCTTCAGGCCAGGAGGGGAGCAGAGCTGATTGTGGGAGGAGGCAGATCCTCTAGGCTGAAGCTATTGCCTTCCTTGGCAGAGCAAAAGGAGGGAGAAGGACATAGGGAACCCTTTACTTTTAAATTGGCTGTGGAAATACAAATATTCCTCACTTCTCAGCCCATTGGTATTCATATGCTGAAGTCCTTTTTCCTTTTTCTTTTTTTTTGGGGGGGAGCAAGAGACCTAAAATTAGAAATGTCTATCCCATGAAACATCCATGTGGCCATGTGCAAGTCTATGTGTACATAGCCATGTATGTAAGAACATGGTCCTGACCCTCAACCAGACATCCCATCAGCTTGTACAGGCCCCAGAGGTGTTGCTGCATGGCCCAACTGCATTCCAGATGAATTTATTTCTTGAATACACCAAAACTCTGGTGAAGCAGCAGGGAACAGCAGTGGTAAATACCACATGCTAAATCTCATCTTGAGCTGTCCCCTACCATCTTGCTTTCCTTCTTGGATGGGACAGTGGAGAGGATTTTGATTGCAAGTGGTTGCGGAAATAGGTTTTTGGTTCCCAAGATACCCCTTTTTTTTTTTTTAGCAATACTTGAGTCTTGTGTATTGAAGATCAGTTTAATATGATTGGATTTAGAAAATGTGTTGCTTTTATTCTGTTGTGCTTTTTTCTCTACATATCCTGGGTGTGCTCCCTCAGGTTGTGGTGGCTCCTGAAGCCAATGAGCTTCCCATAGGGCCTATATGCTTTCCATCGTTCCCATATGGCCCCCATGCTTTCCATGGGGACTGGTCCAGTCCCCATTGGCCTCTCCAGATTTTGTTGGCATCAGTTGAATCTTTTGCCATCCGATGCTGGCAGAACGTGACTTTCTGGTGTGTGTCATTGACCTCTGTAAATCAGAGGTTAAGAAAGCAAAGTCGTGTTCCCAAGATGGCCTCCACTTTTGAGAAACATTTTATTGCAATGACTCTACACCCATACCCAGGCATTGTTTCTGGATTAGTGATGCAACAGGGTGCGGCCTTTGGCTGCTTTGTGTAAACCATTTTTTTTTACCTTTCACGTGAAATGCTGGGAGGGGGAGAAAATAAGATGACTAAGGTTGGAAGAGTAGTCTTTAAAGTAACGCGTCAAGGATGAAGCCAGAGCTGATCCTGCAATGCAAGAATGAGGGGTGTGTGTTCACCAAAGCTTTCCAGAGCATTAGTGGCTTTAAAAGAAACAAAAAGATAGTTCACCTTTTACATATTGGACAAACTCTATTACTACAGTGCGCTGTGGAGGTCAGCAGGGGTCAAACGGAGATTAGACAAATTCATGGAAAAATAGGTCCTTCTGTAGCTATTAAAAACCACGGCGCAGATGCCAGCGCTGGCTCGGGAAGCTGCCGTGGCACAGTCGGTTCTGTCCAACCCCGCTTTGTGCATAGCTTTTTTACACACCCGTAATTGCTGCCGTGAGAGACCAACACGAGATTGATCTGCTCTGGTTTCTATGTTATTTTTTTTTTTAATTCAATTCGGGAAATAAGATGCCCACTGATTTTATTTATTTATTTATTTACTCGATTTTCGATGAGTCTCACTAATGCCGGTGTGCTTTAGTTGGTAAGAACTAGAAAGTAAGACATAGTTTGTATTTCCTCGCCCTTATTACCCCGGTGGTGGGAATGGTTTGACAATATTCATTCACATTTGACAGGTGATTGCTTTTGTAAATGAATGCACTCAAATCATAATTGTTGCAACAGAATTGTTTGATTACCTGGCAGTAGCCTCTTTCTCTGTGATAGCTTTTGGATCACCTGTTTGCTGAGAGCATTTGACAGTCCTCATGTTTATTACCCAATTGAATGTCAGTAGCAATTGCAGCTAAAGATAAACGAAAATGCAAGTACTTGTTGACCTTGACTTTTTTCCACAAGATATTGGACTTGATGGCTCTATTGCTGTTGAACTGATAAGAGTTATAAACAGTAGTTTAAGGAAAATGTTTTATTCCCAGAGGAAAATACCACATTGCTGTGGGAAATGGCATCTGACTCGCGCTCTTTGCCAAATTTACTTGGTTCACCTTCATTTAGGCTGTGGGAAAATAAAATAAAAATTTCCCCTTTTACGACTTCAATATCTCGGCAAACATGAATTCCTGTGCTCTTTGTAAAGTTTTGTTGGCAGGCTGCTCAAACAGCATAAAACAAGCGCGAGACCTCTCTGAGTTTTATGACGTGCTATAATGAGGATTCTCAATTCTTCCTCATTTTCGGGCTGATTTGATAATTACAGGGAGGGAGCAGAGCTTTCTCCTCCTGTTCCATGGGAAGCTTAATGTGTCTGTAACCGGCACAGGTCAGGAAATGGGTGGCTGCAGGCACGGGGTAGGAGCGGGGTCTCCGCTGGCGGTGTGGGGCTGTGCCGGTGGGAGGGCAGCCTGGGGACTGAAACAAAAGCAGGGGATGGTGATGCTTTTTGGACAGTGTCCCAGGTGTGTCCCCTTGTGATTTTTGGGAGGAGTTGGCCAGCTTGGCGTTGCATGACCCAGCTGTGTTAGTGGGACAGGAGGGATCAGCCTGCTGCCCTGGCACATCTTGCTGCCGTACCCCCCCCTACTCCCTTTATTATTATTTTCTTCTTCATTTCTAATCCTGCTCCAGTGTGAAACCTGAAGGGAAGCCTTCAGTGGGAACAGGAGCAGGCAATAGGCTTTGAGATCTTCCGGGATGAAAGTCATTGTATAAACATAACGCGGAAAGAGCACAAAAGACCATGGAATTACATTGTTTAAAACATAAGTCCTTCTTGTATCAGAAACTGCTCTGATAAACTCCGTACCGTGTTGCAGGAGCTTGTTAAAGCACAGAAATACAGGATTAAGCAGTGCTGTAACAGTTAGCAGAGTCAGAGTAGTAATCTTATTGCATTGTATTTTTTTTTAAGGTAAGATTAAGCCGGCATTACATTATATGTTTGTGGGCGAGGGGACATTCTTTAAGGGATTAATTAACAGGATCAACGCTATAAGATGCTGACATCATTTTTTTCTAAGCACATTGATGCACATGGGCTTTTTTCTTTTTTTTTTTTTTTTTGAATTCATGAATGAGACAGGGTCCTTCCCCAGGTGATCGGGATGGCTCTCGTTTCACCGCAGCACCTGTCACACCACAATTCATCGGGGACCATTTTGCGCTGGCCTGGGGACCCCACAGTCAGTGCCACACAAAATATCAGAGGAGAGACCCCATCTCCCCATGGAGCCTCTGCATCCTGTGTTTGGTGTGATAAGCACAGCCGGCAGGGCTCGGGAGGTGTGCTGGCTGTACCCCATGCTGGGGAGGGACACTGAGAGCCTGTCCAGGTCTGGGATGTGCCACCAAAGCAGCGTCACATCAGGGCGAGCACTGTTTCCCCGCAGCCCTCTGCCATCCTTCAGCACGCTGTGGCTCGGGAGCTTCCTCATCTCCAGGTGGTAGCTCGTGTTTAGTAGCCACGGATGAGATATGCGTGTGTTTATTTTCTTCCTCATGTGTCTGTGAGCGGTGAAAACCTCACGTGGAGGTTGCAGGCAGTTTTTTGTGGTTGCTTTTCGCAGAAGCGTAACGTGGAGGTGTTGGAAAGAAGAAGAAATAGCCATATAAGCAATTAAAAATGTAGCAGGGGCAGCCTTTTCATCTACTCCTTAGTCCTTTGTTTTTCTGTGGCTGATACAGTGCCACAGGAGAGAAATGGCTCTTGTAGCCCTGAATGTGTATGGTCTCAGGGCTGTAATTCTTTGTTGCAGAATGGCAGGAGAAGATCTACTAGGAGGTACCGGTTATGTCCTCGAGAAGAAGCTGGAGGTGGTGGACACAGCCTAGCTGATCCTTAAATCTTCCCTCAGCTCTGCAAATAGCAATAAGTGTCACATGGATGCATGCTAAAAATATTCTGGAGTCTGTAGTGTCCCAGTGGAGTTCAGAAGAAGGTATGACTTCTCTGCCTCGTCAGCAGGTGAAGGTCATGGAAGCAAGGCCGGTAGGGTGGAGAGCCTTCCCTTGCTCCCATCGCCTTGCCAGGAGGAGCTGCTCCCTGCCCAGCACAGTGCTGAAGGAGAAACCAAAAAGTAGGGGATGAGGTGGGAGCAAATTGCAAGCAGTGGAAAAGAGGCATCAAACTGTGCTCGAAACATGATGTTCATGCCATACTCCTCCTCCCATTAGCAAAGCATCTCTTAATTCTCTCTCATGCTCCCTAGTTGTAGCAGTGAGGATGCCCTAGGAGAGGTGCAGGATTCTGCCCATTTTCCTTTTTTCTGTATTTGCCTGGCATAACCCATGCAAATTCTGTGTGAGACCAGCTGTGTAAAAGCAAGAATCATAATAATGTAATTTCAGTGTAACTATCAGACAGAATTGGTCCCGTGTTGTGTTTTTGTAAGAGGCTGTAGGTAAAGTAGGGGGTTCTCTTGTCAGCTGGTAAGCAGGCTGAGCCACAGAATCCTTGAATGTCAGCGTATAAATATTTATAGTTCGTGTGTGTTTGTTCATACACATGCTTGCGTGTGACTTCCTCCCACTATTAGACATTTTTTTTCTGTGAACCTGGCAAGAAAGGTGGTAAAATAACCTCCCTGGTGAAGTGCAGTGGCTTTTTCAGGACCTTCCTTATTTCCTTTTGAAAGAGCATCGTGCTAAGTTTCTTGGCATTACAGTTACAAAATACAAGTTAGGGAATGGTGCTAACATTAGTGTCTCGCCACAGATTTAATCCATCAAAAGAAACCCTGAGGTGGCCATAGTTTACCAGGTTGAACAGCAGACTGGAGAGCGCAGAGAGCTCATTCCAGTGCAGTGTAGCCGCATCGTCAGGAAATGTAAAGTTGGTGACTTGGTTTAATTTAATCCCAATAAAGTAAACAGCTAACAATCTGCAGGAATGCTGTCTGTAGCAGGAAGAGCGTGTTATTCATAACACGGGTGTACCAGCACTTCAGCAAGATTAATTATATCCTATAACCGAAAAACACAGAATGCACAAATATGCAGTTTTGCAGCACAGCTTTTCCATATATAAAGTTTTAATATAAATTAGAATCACCTTGTACAAATGAATTGAAATTCCATATGTTGTTAATGCATTAATTTTATTTACTGTTGCAGCTGGCGTAGGTGAAACGACAGCGTTAAACTTAAAAGTGCCTCTCAAGTTGATAAATGCAAACTTGCTATTGCCCATATTAATACTCAATTAAAATTAATAATCAATTTGCTTGAATACTGGAGGTTAGCCAGGGATGAGGCTGAACGTGTATTAGGTATATCATCCTGGTCTGAATACATCATATAGTGTTGCAAAAGCATTGTGCTAATTTTAGCCTCCAAAGAGGATGAAGATAAACTGCCTGCTGCTAGTTTGCCATATGCCATCTTGGTGATAATATTCAAGTACAAAATATTCTGTGGAGAGCCTTATTGTTTCAGTAAAAGAAAACTGGAAAAGAGTTAAGCAAATTTCTGCTTCGTAAACGTATACAAAATAATGAAATAAAACAAATCTCAGATGCTCCTAGATGAGATCTGTGAAATTTGTTTTGGTTTTATTGGCTTTCATGGGAGTCAACAATTTGTTTTAGTATATATTTGATCCAATTGTATCCATTTCTCGCATGTAAATCTTAAAATCAATCTAAATAAAAATTGATCTCCATTCTGGTAGGCAAAAATATAGTCCAAGTCGCTCCTAACTAGTTAAAAGGCTCCCATCCTTCAAGTTTAGTGCAGGAATAAAGTCTCTGCCGAGCTGATCTTGTAGGAGACTCTCCTTCTTCGCCTTCGCTTGGTTGAAAATGCCAGCCCCCTCCCAGTCCCCATACTGGGAGGATTCGGCTGCCCCAGCCCCACCGAGCAGTGTTGGCCCTCGCCGGCTGCGGGGCCGGCAGGCACGCGGGGCGGGTGCGCCCCGGCCCCCCGGGTTTCGGGGGATTTTAGGGCTGGGGGGAAGCTTTGCATTAGCAAGTGGTGAAAAGGTTGACCCGAGGCTGACCCGGGTGAAAGAAACCCCCCGCCGAAGAGTCCCGTTTTGACATGGATACCTGTGGGGTGCGGGGAGGAGATAAAGCGAGGGGAGGCAGATAACGTAATCCCATTGACCTGGGAACTTTTCAGATATTACAAGCGAGCGAATGGCAGGAATAATAAAAGAGCGGCAATATTTGCCTGCCCCCCGTATCTGTGTAATGTCATTTCCAAAGGGCTGTAGTAGATAATAGCAAATGTGCTTTCAAGTATCAGATCAATCTCTTGAAGTGATGGGGAAGGCTTGATGCTCGGATCTGGCTGGTGCACATGCTTGAGAGTGTAATACAATCCTCATTGCAGCAGAGAGAATTGTATAAATGGACAAAGATCCGCTGATTATATCTTTTGCTAAAGTGTTAAGTAAAAGATCTGGCTATAAGAGATGGAGGGTCGACTATTGTCTGGTCTTCCGACTTGTTTTTATAGGGGTTTTCACAGGAACAAATACAATTACCAAAATAAAAGCAGGCGCTGGGGCTGCTCCATATCATGGTAGGACACATGCTCTTGAGTCAGTGTGGGCAGGAAGCTTGTCAGGTCTGTCCCCTACCATTTCCATTGCATCTTTATCTCCCCAGTTCATTGTTTGCCACTGAGTGCTTGAAATTCCAGTTTCCAAGTAAAAGCTTCCTGTTTCTTGCACTTAAATTTAGCTTGGTAAAACATAAATTCAGCTATCTATCAAGGAGGGTTCTTTTTTCTTTCTTTCTTCTTTTTCTATTTTTTTCTTAATGAATAAGGCAAAACAGAAAGAAGAAATTAATTTGGATTTGATGATAAAGGGTAGAATTTTGCATCGTCCCAGATTCCCAGTGGCAGGAAGCATGAGGTTGTATCCTCATGATAAGGTAATGGATGGGAGCTAAATTCAGCCTTTCTATCCCGAGTAATTTTAGAAGGGGCCCTGTAATCCAGACCTTGTTTAAAAACAGAGATGGGCACATTCAGCCCTCATTATCCATCATTTCCTTGAGAGCCTCGCTGCTTGCAAGTTTTTACTGTTCTGCGCAGTACTCAAAGCTAATAGTGCACATACTCCTTTAGTCATCTCAATCCCAAATTTCCCTCTGGAGAGTTTCTGTTTCTCTCCATTGACTGTGGAGGCACTCTGGGAGGACTAATCGCTGCAGTCAGATGCTTAACTTCACTGCCTGACTTAAATGCCTCAAGTAAGGAGGAATGAATACGTGCTAAAACTTCATCTTTCTTTAGGAAGGAAATTTTCGCTCTGTATGGAGAAGCAGGATAAAGTGTTTTGTGCTGCTGAAGAGCAGGGGATGGGTTTGGGCGTTGCGTTTGTATGTGAGACTGTGTCCTCTGCAGCTCCTCAGCACTCCAGCATGGGTATCTCATGAAACTCATTGTCCTTGCTGACCTGTATTGGTAAAATGAGGTATGCAAAAATCCAGACATGCATGGAAAAAATATAAATATAAATATATATATATATATTTAATATTACTCCTGGGGAAGCTGTGTTTGTATTGCCATGCCTACCTCTCAGGAGGCCAGGTTTCATGCTTTCTCTACCATCAGGAGGTGGCTCGCTTCGTAAATGCGTGTGGTTTTTGGTGGGAGGTTTTTGCATGACTCTAGGAGCTGGGGACTTAAATGTAAAACCCAGTCGATGGGCTCCTGCAACTCGCTAGCAATGGTTCGCTCAACTTGTAGCTGAACAGCACCAAGGTCTTTCATGAGATAAAAGGCTCCGGGAGCGAAGACTTGAAACGAAATCTGTTGCCGAGTTCATTTGGTAGGAATGGCCATATTCAAACAACTGGGGACTTGGCTTTGTTGTGCTGGTCGGGCGCGGGGCCCTTTGTCTGCCTGGCGCTGCAGCTGTTGGGACTTCTCTCCACGTCCCTTCCCTGGCTGCTTTTAAATGTAAAACCGTAGTTAAACCTATTTCCACTCCAAACTAACAAGATTCACATTCGATCCATTTAAGCGCACTAATATGCATTCAAAAAGGCTCATTTGTCCATTTTCCTTTGTAGTCATATCTGTAGCAACCCTCGCTAGCAGATGAGGTGTTGTTTTTGTGTGTGTGTGTCGTTGCTGTTTGATAATTTTTATGCAGAACGGTGAACTCTGATTTTTGTATCGAAGATGAGCAAGTTCCCTTTGGAGTCTGTCCCCAAAAAATACCTCCAGATTGTGAGTGGTGCCCCCAGAAACGTGAAATTCAGGGCTTCACGTCCTTGCGAAGCTGCACTGCGAAGGCTGGAGCTGGAGCTGGGCTTGGAGCACCGGAGGCTCGCAGGCATAGAGGGAGGGCAGGTTGCTGGCAGCAGCCGCGCGGGCTTTCAGTCAGCACCTTGTCAGTGGCTCTTATCTGGGATCTTGAGGGATGGCTCTCGAGGGAAAGCTCCGGGGATGGAGCTGAGTGAGGTGCTTCCAGGGATGTCCCAGGGGGGCTTCCTTGTGAGCTGTTCTGCTTGCCGTCCACGAGCCGTAACCTGCCCGGAGCCCTGCGGGGCCTCGGAAAGTTGGGCTTGCCAGCATGTTTGTTGGCTGCTCTGAGCCTTCAATCTCCTTATCTGCAACTCGGCTCCCTGTCTGTGCCGGGGGGGGGGGGGGGGGGGGGCATAGAAACTTGTGTTGTCTTTGAACAAACAGAGACAGCACCCGCTGGCCTGAACCTTGCATGCTCATGTGCAACCTCAGGCTTGCAGAAAGCCTTTGGGGTTGGTGAAGGGGCGAGCACGAAGGAGAGCCTTCACGTGGTGATGCAGGCAAGACCCTCCCCAGGTCTATTTTCTCTTGTTCGGGTCACTGCATAGACCGTTTCCATTGTAAATACGGATGTTGTGTCAAAATCTTTGCCATACAAGTTGTTAAATAACACATAAGTAAGAATGCTTTTTAGCTGAGCTTTGAATTTCAGCCTGTGGTTACAGATGAAAATCTCCGTCTTCCCTTCTCATTTGCCTAAACCGCAAATTGCAGGTGAAGCTGGTCAGGCAGCTAAAACAAATTACAAAACTCGAAGTTGCTTTGCATAGAAAATGGCAGTGTGATTAGCAATGGTTCAGAGGCTGGCATTGTTGGTGCCTGTTCAGATAATTGGCAGATATTTGTGAAAGCATTTTCCTGTCTCAAGAGAATCGCCAGTTTTGGCATCAGTAACTATTGCTCTAGCGTTGCAATGAAAAAGAGTGCGAGTGTGTGGCTGGGGACTTCCTTTTGTGCCCGAAAAGGCTTAGTGACCTAGTCTGGAGACTGAGGTGCCTGCCTTCAGGTTGTAAGTGGTCGGCCATATGGCAAAAGTTGGGTATGGTTGAGGCAAGGGGTTCACAAACGAGTGGAAAATTGCATTTCCATTCTGCTCAACATGCGATGAGTTTGTTAGAAGAGACTCTTGTTCTAGTGACAGTCCAAGCTGGAAATAGTATTTACTAGGATTTATTTGACTGTCACTGGGTTTGAATACCAGTTTGCAAGTATTTTCTTTCCCTTTTAGCCACGTCTGAGTGCGTGTGTACCTATATTACAAAACCATCCTGGTCTTCATCAACACAGACCCCTGAAGTTTTGCCTGCCTCTATCAAGATGCAGTGTGAAAGGACTGCTCTGATTCGTGTTTTTCAGGGATATTATTCAGACCTCAGAACTGATACTTCCTTAGCCAGTGCTAGAAAGCCCTGTCTGTGGTTTCAGTCCACTTTTCTTTAGCAATTAAGAATCAGGTGGCATTAGAGTAACAACTGGTTTTAATAGCCACTTTAGCCACCTCCGTGGTGGGGAGGAAGTGTGCAGGGCTTCTGTAGAGCCTGGGAGCTCTGCGGCATGACCTCAAGTGACCAGACACACAAACCAGTGAGACTCTTGGATGGAAAGGTCTGCATCATCCAAACTGCGCTGACTCCCGTCCAAGAACACGGTGTTTACCTGTTCCTTCCAAATTGGTTCATTTTCTGCAAGCCCGAGATGTGATTTTTCTGCTTATCTCTGTGCGACCTCAGTGGTTTTAGTGCAGCTGCTCTAAAGGCGTAGCTGTAAGGTGAGGACTGGGGGTTTTGTTTCAGTGACTGAAGCTGAACATTCCCACTATTGATCTGTATTTTCCCCTTCAGTATGTCTGAGGATATTTGTGTATTAATCCACAAATATGCAAGCTGACCACTCCAATCAAAAGCAATAAACCTTACCAGTTAACTCCAAAGTGCATCATGTTGAAGGCAAAGTCTGAAAATGGACTGCCATGAGCATGAAGCAGCCAAGCTTCTGTCTGGCCTCCAAGATGTGTACCCAGACCTTGATTAAGGGTGGGGTTTTCCCTATCCTAATAAATAGATTTTGTCTGGGGAGGTGAGAGGTAGAAAGAGAGATCATATTTGTCCAGTGCTAAATAAAAGGCTATTTATGCCTAATACATTGGCAGAATTATTCCAGAGCAATTCATCCATGAGAAAATGTGATCCTTGTGCCAGTGCCAAGGTCAGTGAGACCTATGGTGATCTGCAGAATACGGGCAGGTCATCCAAGTTAAATCTGCCTAGGGGCTGACTTAGCTCACACACCACATTTTTTCCAAGATTTATAAAAGCAAACATATTCTATAGATGAAGGCATGGCTGAGGGCGTGGTGAACGCTCTCCTTTGAGCCAAGGCCTCCTGTTTTTCCTTTCTCCTTTCCAGGTTGCTCCTTCCATTTCCTTTGCATTCTTCTCTCTTCCCAGCACTTACAGGATGCTTAGAAAAGTCGGTCTTTCCCTTCATGCAGTGCCTGTAAAACCCTTCTAGCTCATACTGCATGCCCAGGAAGGACACCAGGAAGCTTCTGGTGTTTGAAGAGGAGCAGCATGTGCGTGGTGTGTCCTCACACAGAATTTATTGGTTGAGAAGCAGGTCTTTGGGTGGTGGGGAGTAGGACTGTTCTTCCTTCTGGTCTGTACCTGCCTACAGGAGGCGGACACCTATGTTTTTTAGCCTCCCAAAAGCTGACATTTTCTTTAGCTTCCCTGGTTACTCATTTATGTCATATAAAGTACATCATGTAGCTAAAAGCATAGAATATATTTCTTACTACGTTTGTCTGCTACCCCTTCTGTTACTATTGTAGATAACAGCAAACCATGTGAATTCAAAATGAAATTTTTTTGGCCTGTCTTTTGAGGGTTGCTTGAGCTCTGTTCTGTTTGTTTTAAGACAGTTGATGGCTTTCTTCTAAGTTGTGTCTTTTCTTTGACCTTTGTGTGAGGTTTTGGTTGAGTTCTGACTGAGAAGGAATGGAGCCAAAGAGAGATTAACTGGAAATGACCGAGTTTCCTCCCTCCCATCCTTCATCCCTCTCACAGTGGGTTCCTATCTTTGATGCCATTAGATGTAGTGACATAAACAGTACTCAAATTCTGGGGCACACCAGAAGTTTTACCCTTTCTTCCCATCAGTTTGCCTATTCTAGGTAGAGCCAGGTAGCTAATGTCTAGGAATATGTAGTGATGGAAGACGAAAGAGGTAAAAATAAGGCACGTGTGTACCTGTAGGTCATACTGAAGTGAAGTTTTTGTGTGTCCAGCATTGATCTGACTTTGTTTTCCTGTTTACTGCATGTTTTGGACCCTCTGAGATGTTTGCTTCCAGATGATTTGCACTTTTGTTTGTTTGTTGTAATTTGAAAACAAACAAACAAACAAAATTATATTTGCTCTGGAAGGCATAGCAGAACACCAGAAGCTGTGATTGATAGAAAAATCACAGGAAACCAAATACATAGCAGTGACATGGATCTGTTCAGCTGGAGCCCAAGGGGACATGCTAACTAAGTAGGACTGAAGTGTCTGATGAAGCTGCTGGTGCCGCATGCTCCTGGGTCAGAACGTGAAAGTTGTTCAGCCTTGGTGCTGAGTTGGTCAAGACCACATCCCTGTTAATGCTGTTTGTCCAAAGGGTCCCTCCAAGCCCTCTTGAGTGTTCAGGCTCTGCTGCCTGGGCTGGGTTTGTGCCATCCATCTGGATGCACTGAGGCTGTATCCCAGGCTGACCCTTGGTGCGTCCTCACCTCCCTGCACCCAAGGAATGTTAATGGAGGTGATAAAGTAGATTCCAAATTTTAGGGAGACTGTGTTGGTAATTGCTTGATCCCTCCCAAGTGTGCAGAGCAAGGGAAATCTGGGCAGTTGAGCAGAACAAGCAGCCGTCTTCTCTAGCAACCACTGTTGAAGACAACAACTTCAGGGCTGGCGCTGCAGCCCTAAAGCCCGACTCCAGGTTTGTTTTTCCCATTGTAGCCTTTTTTAAGCACTACCTCATCAGAGTAGCTTTGCCTTTTGTGTTGGAGAGGGACATTCAAGTGGAAGAAAATTTGGTGTGAGCTTTGCCTCTGTCAAATCTACTTATCTTCTTTTGGCTTCTGCACCTCCTTCCCGAGAAGCAGCTTTCCGCTATTGTCACCAGCCCTCCAGAGCGACCAGCTTTTGCTGGAAGAACAAGAGAGTGGATTTAGGGCACTGTCAGCAAGGAGCAGTGGGGACAGCCTAAGAAAAACACTGCTAATTCTGTCTACACTCTTTCCTTAAACGGTCTGACAGGGGGCTGCTTATTTTGTAAGGTATTTTCCTGAGCTCGTTTCACGTGTGCTAGCAAAAGGCTTTGTCTTTGGAGGGTGAAGCAGGCTTCTTTTGAGCATCCCAGACACTGCTGGCACAGGGTGAGGGGAGGAAACTCACAGTGAGTCCAAAAGCCGTCCATTTGGTCATGATCACAACTCTTTCCTGCATTTGCTCAGAGAAGAGGAGGGTGAGTATTTTGGGTCCAGCTCCTGCCATGTTCATACAGAGCTCAGGTACTGGAAGATTCCTGTGTCCTTGTTGTCCTGCCTCCCTCTGCCCAGTAGTTTCGGCCACCACACGGGTATCTGACTTCTACCCAACCTCACAGTCACTTTGTGGAAGTAGTTCTTCTAGGTGGATGTGGCAGCCCCCTTCTCTGCCTCCTTTTCGATGGCTGTGAGATATGGGGATCTGCAGTGGGAACCAGCAGTCTGGCTCACAAGGGATTTTGGATTAACCCTCCATAACAATTCAAAACTTGTCTCCCTCTTGTTTTAGCTATAAAGAAGTAATTTCTGGATTAAGTTTAAAGCCAGGTGTCTTTTCACTAATTATCCTATCAAGACATTTCAGTGGCTGGAGTTTGAGTAAGGGGCTGTTGCAAATGGACCTTTATAAGATTTTGTAAGATGATGGATGTTTTTTGGAGGCATTAGCAATGGTGGCGGAGATGTTGTTGCTGTCAAAAGGCAAAAGGTAGATTGTGGGGGGTCACTTTTTTTCTCATTCCTCTTATTTCTGTCTTTGATAGCTGCAGAGTGACTGCTATGTGTAGGGAAATGGAGCACATGGCGCTGCCATGGCATGCAAAGGGGAGTTTAATGTCAATTTTCTTTGAATCATGCCTTGCTCTTTGTTGGCAGATGCTCCTGATTGAGGGGAAGAAGATTTTTTGTTTGTTTGTTTTTACTATTATTTTAAAGTATGAGTGATGGAAGTAGAAGAAAATGCACTGCATATAAGCAAGAACTTTTTCACTTGAAACAAAACACATGGGAACTTCCCACTGGAAATGTTTTGCGTGGACTCGATAGGTCGGGAATCTTGAGCTGCCCACCCCGCATCTAGACTAAATTTCTCCTATTCGTTATGGTTATATGACCCCTGTGACATATGGGATCCAGTCCTACAAAAGAGGATTTGGGGCAAACAGCATCTGAGCTACAGTTCCTGCAGGGCACACTGCAGCTTGGGCCAGCATCGGTTTGTCTGGAATTGGCCCAAAAGAAAATGCTTTAGACTGGCTCAACAAACCCAAGCGTTTTGGTTTGTGTCAGCCAACAATGAAATGTTTTCTTTTGACTTTTTTAATTTTTTTTTTCTCAATAGAAAAATCTGATTTTGAATGGTTTGGGCAGTGTCAAGGTTTTGGCACATATTTCCTGTTGTAAAACATGAAATCTACAGCATCGCCTCTTCTGGAGGAGGCATGCTGGCAGGGCCCGGGGCAATTTAGCTCTGTTTAGGGAAGGAAGCCTATTTAAATGCTCCACTGTAATAAACTGTTTCCACAGATAATGTGTCCCTTAGTTTATACCTAATATGCTTCTGATCTTTGCTTTTGAGCCTCTTATAGCTGCTTGTGCTCAGTCTGAGTCAGGTGTCTTACGGGCTGGATAAACACAAAGATAGAGCCAATTGTTAAGGAGCTATAAAGATTTACAGAAGTTGACCTCTTGGCTGTTTGGGGTATTAGTTGGGCATGTTTCCCCTGGCAGAGGAGTCCCGTGCTCCTCCTGCTGCTTCTTGTGCTCCTACTTCATAAGTGAGCAAGTCCAAGCAAATCCAGCTGTGGATTTACCTGCACGTCAGCCCCTTGTGATTGACTTCTCCTGGAAAACACAGCTGGTGGACCCTTGGCTGGGAAGGCCAGCTCTCCAGCTGAGGCTGGAGAGAATACGTTTCAAAAAAGACCAATAGTTGAACAAAACAGAGAATGACTGAGAAACAGCTTTTCCTAAGAAGCGGTAGGGTTGCCGCAATGGCTTTTAGGTTAAAAAAAAAGTTTAAGCTTTTTACAATTCTCAGTTGAAGCAGGATGTTTTTCTGTTTAACTGGATACTTTTCTGTAGGGTATTTGCTTCCAACTGCTTAAAGTAAACTTCTGTAGCTGGCAGAAGAAAGTTGTTTGCTTCCCATACAATGAATTGCTTTCTTTTTAATACTTCATACGGAGCATAGATGCTTGGCTCCAGAAATATCTCACAACTTACTCATAATAGTGGAGTTCTGTGAACCCTATTAAGAAGTGCTGCATTGTGCCAAAGAAGGAGGTTTCCTTCGTTTTAGCTGTAAAAAGCTGCCGAACAAATGAAAATGAGTAAAATATGTGTTTTTTTTCCCCTCCCCTATTCATCAATGCTGTTTTTACTCTTTGTGTAGACAGCTAATTTGCTCGTTGTTTGCCTGAAGGGAATTCAAGTCAAAAAGGAGGATCGAGTTACTAGAAAAAGGTGCTCCTGTCTCCAAAGAACAAAGTACAATGATTCAAGGGAAAAACTTTGAAAATTTGTCAAATGCCAGGGTGTAATTTATCCTTGTCCAGGTTACTTCATCTATGAATATTTGTCTAGGCTATTTTTGCAAACGTTTCCTCTAGTATCTAGTAAATATGGATACTATTTATGACTGACAACCTCCTACTGTTTACGTCATGGTCTGAATCGTTGCATGAAACATGCGATGCATCTCCTTGAGAGATGCGTGCAAACCCAAGTACAACGGTATTTGTTCCTCGCTAATGTTCATTTTCAACCTTGTTGTTCCTCATTAACTTTTTATTAAGTATATTTGAGAAGGCTTTTTCCTTAAGGAATAAGAAAAAATAAACCTGTCCCTTGTCAACACCGTATTTCAAATTCACAAGCACACCTTCATCATCATTGTAAATCCTTTTTGGGACTGCTTCATAGCCCGTTGAATGCACCAAGATGATTGCCAATGACCTCAGGAGGTCCTGAAGTGGGCTCTTCCATCAGATCTGTCTAATCGTGGATCCAGACTAACAGAAAATGTTTTTCCCAGTAAAGAAATGGCACGGCTACTTTAAGTGTTCTGATGTGCCATTTTTCTTGTAGCCCCATCCTCAGCTTGTGTGCCTTGCTTGGTTATTGGCAGGTTGAGAGGAGTTATAGTGGGTTACTGCTATACATGCACATGTGGGTAAATTTTAAAATAATGTATTCTGGGGAAATCTACTAAACTGACAGGCCTTGTCATGTGGATAACTGGAAGTTAGGTACATAGGTACAAGTTGGCTTAGCAGCTGGACATACATCTCCAGACCATGCCAGTGCCTCCCAGCTCTATCCTGGCATACCCGAGCATTGATCCCTTCGTGCTGCTCACACTTCCTCCTTCCCCTCCTTGCTGTAAGGAGGAATGATCATTTCTGATAGTTTATTTGCTCTGGTACATTGGTAGGCAGGAGTATAAGCCACTCTGGCTCACCTCAAAGCCATTCGGGTATAACTTGTGCTCACCACATCCTTTGAATTGGAGCTGGTTGTCAGAAAACAATCAACCAAAAAGCCTCTCCGTATTCTTTGATTGCCCAAGTCCACTCAATATTGGTGGTGTGAAATGGCAGTTCTTGTTTTAAGTCCACGAACAGCAGGTTGTGGCATGTCTCTTTCACTCTTGGTCCTGTTTTACAAAAAAACAACAACAAAACAACACCTTATTGCATCCTTGGATCTGCTTTCTGAGAGTTCATAGTTTGTACCTTATAGGAAAATTGCATTTCACATGTAGACCTGTTCTTGCTCGGTGGCAAGTCAGCATGGTTGGTGTGTGGATATCCAGCAAACTAAAGATGTGTTTCTGTAAAGGGGTGGCATAGGTAAAGGTGTAGAAATTATAATAGTTATTCTAAGTTAGCACAGAGCATTGAAGAAAGGTTAAAGAAAGTCATTTTGCCACTTACACTTACTCTAGGACATGATGTTACTCAAAGTTATTAATGAATCTTCCTTTCCAGTAACTGGAAAGATTACCTAACCATTTTGTGTTCTGGGAGGGGTTAAAAGAGAAAGGAACTAACAGAGCTGTGGCTCACCAGTGAACAGTTAAATATTTGGCTTAGACAATGTAGGATTTCTCCTCCTATCAAAAGCAAGAATTTGAGGAACTCATATCTAAATGCATTTTAAAGAAAATGTTAGTAGAATTAAAATAATAATCACACTACTGAAAAGCCCACCAACTTGGGGGCACCATACTGGGTGTTGCTGTTCGTAACACCAAAAACATTGCAAGTCTAGCACAGAAGACAATAGTTTTTGTCCAAAGTTAGTGGATATTTAAATTATATTAGCTTATTAAACACGGAAGTATGTGCAAACCTTAAAGTTCTTCCAAAAGCCTGAAGCTACTTTTAACAGGAGAGATTTGGAAGCATAAAACTAAGTTCAGCTTAGGGAGCGTGGAGCCTCTCAGAGAAAGCTGGTTCAGCCCTCTCTTAATGGAGTCACACAGTCCAGGGTGCACTTAAAAGTTGCTCTCGGTCTTTTGCAGGGCTTTGGGGGGCATTTCTGGCACATTCTCTCCTGTGAACTCCTCAAAGCGATGGATTTAGATGCTTATCTAGAAGTGGACTGTAACAGCTGTGAAGTGGGTTGGGGGGCCGTGCTGCTCTAGGCCCCGCTGTGAAACCGATGCCCTCCTCTCGGCCCGTCACAGCAAACTGAGCCACTACCGTGGGCCAAACAGCTCCTCACTTTTAAAAAGCAGGCTTTTTAAGAGTCACATTTATGCTGTGATATAAAAGTATTTGTAGGGCATATACAGAGTTGGTCACGAGATGGGGCTACTTGTAGTGAGAAATAACCTGTTGCATCCCTTTGGTGAAGATATTCGTTGTGGGACAGCAATAGTCGTCTCTTTGCTGCTCAGATTTGAAGGAAAGGTGTTGTTGATCTGAAGAGCCACATTAATTCTCAAGTCAGGAGTGTACTAGGATGTGTCATGGACAGGGAGCCAAATTCTACTTGGCTTTGCTCACGAGTAGAGACCGTGGTAGGGCAGTTTGTGGGTAACGCTGTGTGTTGCATACACATACACACCATACCGCCTGTGCCACACAGCTGGTGGGTTTGGTCATTCGTTTCCGCTCCAGACAGATCCAAGCCCTCAAAAAGCCTCGGGAGCATTTTAAACTTGATGCAGGTGAGTAGTTCCCTTGAAATCAGAGAGACCACCCCTAGCGCATCACGTGTAAGCATTTGAAAGGCCGGGGTTATGAGGACATCCGAATTTCCAACCTTCCCTGAGCTGGAATTGGGACCAAGCTATGCTATTCTCCCTGCCCTTCCAACACTGCAGGGCCTGAGGTTTAGCTTTGGTTCAGTGCGAAGCCCAGGGAGAAGTTTTCCAGTTGCCGCTTAATTTTTGCAACAGTGACCAGCAATAGACGTGAGCACATGCGCAACGTTGCTCTCCAGAAGTACCTATTTTGCCAACAGAGGTTTATGGCAGATCACCTGTGACAAAGAGAACATTAACGGCTCGAGGAGCCGCTATAAACTTCGTTGCCTTTTGCTGCTTCTGCCTCCAGTTTTGGGGAGCGGGAGGGGAAGGGAAGTTGTAGGAGGCAACCGCAGAGAGGAGGGGGACGCAAGTGAGAGGAGCCCCTGCTGGCATGGCCTGCCTGACCCATTCAGTGGCCTGAATACGATAAATGCCGCTTTATCCCGTCTTGAAAGGAACAAGATAGCGCGGCCTAAATGCCTGGGTGTGCTTAAATAGGCAACTGTGGGACGTTTGAGTGGAGCGCGTTTGAAATCCGAGCTGCCCGGCAGCCTGGGAGCTGCCACAGGTCACCTGCCTCGCTCCATGGGGACGGGCCCAGGTCCCGCAAGAAATCGTCCATGGACGAATTGTAGTACAAATTCCTTTCTTTGTCGGTTGGCCTCTTTCACTGGACCATGGCCTATAAAATTTAGTAAAAACAATTCTTAAATATTATTTGAAAGGGCGAATGGCCACGCTGAAAGGTTTGACAGTTTGACATATAGCACATGGTTTTGATAGCTCGGAAAGCAGAACATGGAGCTGAGGCTCTCCTCCTGCTTGTTACAGCCTCGGTGGTTTTTAAATATTGTCTGGTTGCTGTGCAGGGCGGCTGCACTCCCAGCAGCCTGACAGGCAATGAGTCTGCTTCAGTGATCTTAAATCCTTTCAGACTAATTTGTGAGAGAGCAAAAAAACAGCTAGCACCTTTGGATTCAGCGCTCGGAACCGGAGAATCAGGTATTGCCAATTAAAGCGCCATTTCCAGTGATCATATCAGGACAGGTTACTTGCAGTTCCTCTGATAATGTCAGGCGGTGCCTAAAGAGAAGGCAACTGGGAGCTCCTACACAGACAAAGGACCCGAGCGGACCAAACTCATCAGTGGCCTAGGCCGAGGCAGCGAGGAACAGATTGCCGCGTTAGGGCCGTGCATATGTGCAGCGCAAATGCGAGCAGCACGCCTGCTCTGCCCCCGAATAGCCACGGGCCATTTTTAAGAGCTTCTGGCCCCTCAGTCACTGGCCTACTAGTTAATTGCCACACGGACTTGGTGACACATGGGCAGATAATATGACATTTTCGGTTTCTGTCACTAGCAAACGCCACGGCGTTGCTTGCACTAGTTGCTAAGAAGCTGTCAGAAACCATTAGCAGCTGGCTAAAGCTGCCCTATGGCATTTCCTCATGGCATCAGCAAAACAAGCATAAATCACCCAGCGGAGCCTCCCGCTATACTAATGAGGCTGTAAGCTTGTTTATGGACTAGCATCATTTCTATGATTATTTCCACCTTTTCAGTTTGCCTTCATTTGGCGGCAGGAGAAGTCAACTTCAGGAACAAAGTCGCTGCTGACATTTTACAAATGCGGTTCGTAGCTGCTACCGTGTGGCTGGTCAGTGGTTCTTCAGGTTTGTTTAGTGATCTTTGAAAAGAGGGGGAAGAAAAGGGGAAGGGGGTGGATCTCTGGAGACCTCACAGAGGTGAGCATATCGAGTTGCAAAGTAGATGGAAATACTAAAATCCACAATTGACCATTTAGACTTCTCTCAGTGGTTTAGTCTTTACAGGATCAATTTTCAATTTAAAAAAGTGAAAGAGGTTAAACAATTTATAAAAGTCTACTGAAGAATTTGCTTTTAGGATAGCCGGGCGCTTTATTATCCACTCCCTCCCTTTCACTTTCACTGACTTGGGTCGGACGGGGCCAGGGTTTATTGTTTTAGGCTTTTCTGAACATGCACCAGTATTTACACTGGATTGAAAGCATTTGCTTCCAATGAAAATCTTGTCTTAGATTACAACCCAGCAGTGTAATTTCCCTCCCAGATGGGAGTAAAGTAGCAGTATTTGCCTAAAAACAGTAGGAAGAACAAACTGTGCATTAAGCCAAGGCTGTTTTTGGCTTGAGCTAATGATGTAACAGAAACCTTTTATTTGGGATAGGTCACTGCCAGGGATTGAAGGAGGTGATCTGGCTCGCGCTTGAAAGGTTTCTCCATTGTATCTACATAAGTCTTCACTTAAAAAATCCTGTTCCTAATGCTTCTGCTTTCATACAGCAGAAATAAACAGGAAAGGTTCTGGGGAGTGTTATAGGTGGAATGCAGAAAGCTTTTCCTCCCCTAATGGAGGATATAATTCAGGTGCCCCGGAGGCATGCTTTCAGGAATTCTCTTGCCCGAGGTAATGGGAAGCTCAGGCTGCTTTAAGGCCTTGATTATCTATTGATGCACAAAGCTGGAAAAAAGTCATCTCCCTTGGATTATAGTAGATATTTCCATAAATTATCAATGAGTCCTCCTCCCGTCAGGCACGAGGCAATGCCTGCTAAATTAATCTGAAGGGGGTTTGAAATGAGGAAAGAGTGTATTTAAAAAAAAAAAGGGGGAGGACAATTGTAGGGAGGTGGTGAAAGGCAGTGTCATTAGGTTAGAAGCTTTTCATTTTTAATCAATGAATGCGTAATACTTTTCTTTTCCTTGTTTGCCTCTCTCAGACAGAAAGTGGATTAGCCCGTGGAATTTTAAATGCTGTTGAGTTGTTTCCTTTGCTCATGTTTCTTTTATGAATTATTATTTTATATGCTGAATTGCTTCTCTGTATAAAAGCCCTTTTTTTTACATACCGGGCTTTCAAAGAATTTATCGGATATCTGATTTCTTCATAAAAATCTTGTTTGTTTCTATAACTACTCAAGGTTACCATATCATTAAAGACACAGGCCAAGTCATAAGGATAATTATAAATTTGCCACAGTCAGTACGGTACTAAAAATATAATGCTAATAATAACTTTTTTTGTGCTGAAAGCTGTTTAACAAATCATAATTTTGACAGTCTACATACTTATTTTTTGGTGGTGGTGGGTTTTTTTTGATCGCTAACAGAGATAGTTTTGATTCAGCCTAATTCAGATGACTTTCTTGATCATCCTTTCCCAGGGGTGTAAAAAACACTTGCCTAATAACATCACAACTCCATGCTGCTACAAATGCAGTGTCTTTAGAAGCCAAGCTATATGGTTCAAACCACATGCAGGGAATGAAAAGACTGAATTTCTGTGTGGACTTGTTTATAAACTGCTTTCAGGGTTTGAAACAAAAAATGCATGCAAACTGGCTGGGCACCGCAACTTTTTTCTCCTTACACTGCTGGCCCATCAGCCCAGACCAAAGTTGGCTGCTATGCAGTTACATGCTCCTGTAGACATGCTGCTAATGTGATGAGAAGTGTCCGAGACCTTCTCTGCATTAAGGAAATTCATTTTGGATCAGTTGTTGTTTAACGGGATCAGACACCTTGCATGGATATGGCGCGTCAGCACTAAGCCGGGTGATAATTCCTACAATGTGTGTCAAATTGGTACCTCCTTATCCCAGTATGAACTGCTTTAGCCTGGGGCTGGGCGGAGGGGAGGCCAGTTAGCTAACCACGACCCATCAAAAAGCCAGGGTACGTTGGATGTCTAGAAAAGACTTAAGTGGTGGACCAATCCCGTGGTTGTTACTGAATTTGGGAAGAGAATATGATGTTGCAAGAGAGCTGCATTCACACCATTTTTCACATCCCAGAGGGGGACACGGCACCCAGCTTTGCACATGCCATGGGTATGGGACACCATTGACGCTTTTCTAATTGCCACCTCAGCCAAAATAGCTGATGGGGATTAATTTTGGGGAAGTGACCCAGTGTGAAGAAAAGCCACTTTTTCCATCTTTGCAAGCAGGATGCTTTGCACAAAAAAAAATATTTATTTTTTTTAGCATTTTTTGGTTTTGGGTTACAGTGCTGAATCCAGTGGCAGGAATGGCTGCACTGTCTTTCAGGGTAATCCAGAACTGGGCGGACACAGTCCTGAGACCCTCCCTCTCCCATGTCTCTTCCCCCCCATCCCCAAACCCCTGGTGAATTATGGTGTTAAAGAATTTATACCTCATTTAAGTATTCATGCAGTTTATACCCAAAGCCAGGCTTCGGCTGAAGTATATAAAGGTAGCATAAGTCAAAATTTGATTCACTATATTTACAGGTGACGGCTTGGACAACAGTGTAGCTTCCCCCAGCACAGGTGATGATGATGATCCAGATAAGGACAAAAAGCGACATAAAAAGCGTGGCATCTTTCCCAAAGTAGCCACAAATATCATGAGGGCATGGCTGTTCCAGCATCTAACAGTAAGTGAACTCTAGATCACATATGCAAAATAAAACATGGAAAATGTCATAGTTGTAGTAGTCGTAGAAAGCAAAAATACATATTATGTTACTGACAGGCAGCTCAGGGAACTTTTCCGAGCAGAGTTGTTGCCTCTTTGCTAGATGTCAGGGGAAGAGCATGGAGCGTATGATGTTATGGTTTTGGGGTGGTTTTTTGTGTGTGTTGCTTTTAGATTTTTGGTTTGAGTCGCAGTTGTTAGCAGGACGTCACCACAAAGTGTGACTGAGCTTATACTAATAACCTCAGAGACCTGTCCTGCCCCACTGCTCGCACAGCTGCAGCTCCCACTCGCTGACGTGGGAATCGCTGCTTCAGAGAAGAGAGCAGCCTTTGGGCCCTGGTTCTGTGCTCCAGAGAGCCACAGCAAATAACTGGGGAGCTTTAAAAACAAAGCACGAGAAAACAAAGACCTTATTCAGATGTTTGTCAGAGATAGTCAGAAGCTTCATGATGAAAAGTCTGAATGTATCTGGTTTAACAGAAAAGTATAATTTTTTTTTGTGAGACGTTCTCATTGCCAGAGTGTAAGTTACCACTGTATTTAACATCATAAAGGGGTGGGGGGATGAGCAGCTATTTCTGTTGCCACAGCTACCTGTATTTATTTCTGGGATTAGAAATAAAAAGCTCTGGACAGGTGTGCAGGGTTAAGCTGAGTGCTGGAGCTTCTTTGAAGAGTTTATATTGTGTACCACACCTACTAATGTTAGCATTTAGAAAAGTGTTTCTAATGCCATTCTTCTTTTTCATCAAATTATGGTGATCCGACACTGTGTTTTCATCCACTATGGGGATTTAAGCCTTTGGCTGGAGATTTTCTGTCTGCCTATCTGTGCCAGCAGGATAAGGCCCAGGCAAGGGGTGCCTGCAGTCTGCAGGCAGTAGCGAAGAACAGCTCTGGCCTCTAATCTCAGCAGTTTGACTCTCCCCCCTGCCCGTAGGTAGGGTCAGGGTGAAGCCAGCAGCCAGCCAACTTGCCCAGCCCTGGTGGAGCCCAGCCAAGGGCACGCTCCTAACGCGGAGGAAGCGCTCACGCAGCTCACCCCTCTGTCCCCCCCGCCGCCAAGAAACCAAATATCTGCCGTGACTCTTGTCAGCACGGGGATCAGGCGGGAAATCCTGCCCCGTGCGGGCCCGGTTTGCTATGAATGAACCTTCGTGCCTGAGCACTCCTCCTATGAGGCTGAAGAGGGCCTTGGATGTCTCCAAGTTAATCTCAGGCTCTACATTAGCTGTGCCTCAACTTTGCCAGCTCCTTAGCCCTGTCCCTGCTGCGTTCAGTGTAGCACTCCCAAAGGCCCAGGTCCCCTGTGGTTTGGCGCAGACACGGTGGCTCCTCAATCCTAGGTCTTCTCCCAGTTCGAGCTGACAGCCCGGTGTCTCTCTGCAGGTAATGTGAGGTTAGGGGCGTCTCCCTTCAAAACAGTCCATCCCAAAAGAGATGCCACGCCAGCAGTGATGCTCATGCCAGCATGATGCAGCTAGTTCAGGTTCTGGTGTGAGGAGATGCCCTGCAAGCTCTGCAGTCAGGACAGTGGTGACAAGGCATGCCAGGGGACACTGAGCAACAGCACATCAGTCCCATCATTTCCCAGCTGAGGAAAGGTGAATTAAGTAGGATATGTTACTATTGTTAATACTCATAGTAATTTTTCCTGGAAGCGGCCTGTTGCTGTGTTTGTGCTTGTAAAATTAAACATCACCCAGGCCAGGAATGTTACTGTCTGTAACGCTAAACTGCTTAAGCAGTCTATGGCATGCTCTTAGCTTGGGCCAGCTACCACCCTCAAAACCTACTCCTGGGAGCAGGGCAGAAGGTAGGAGGTGTGATTCCTGAAAGCCCATGAGGAAGGAGCCCAGCCTTCACCTGACCCTGCGGCTGGCTTCCTGAACAGCGTGAAGACCAGAGAACAGACCCTGTTTCATCCAGATTAAGTGTAGGATGCAAGTGGCTTTTCTCTCTTTTGCTGTGCAGTAATGGTATGCAAAAGAGAAATGGTATGCAAAAGAGAAATGAGAGTGCCAGCAGAGCTCGCTGTGGTGGTGGTAGGTGTCCCTTGGAGTCACGATTTGGGACCACCTTCTGCTTGTAAGGTGGTCCCTTCTCCTGGAAAGCTCAAGCACAGAACCCCCAGGACCTGTGCAGTGAAGCCACTGTGTTTTCTACCTTACAGCCCTGAGCTAAAGCTTGCTTTTCGAAATCCGCCATCCCCTGTGCAGACCAAGTGCAGCCAGGTGAAGCACACAGCTTTACTGCAGGGCAGCTTCTTGTGGCAGCAGCAGGGTCACTCCAGGCTTGTCCGATCCATCCAGTAAAGCAGAATTGGTTCCCATCCCCCAAGCCCAACCTTCTGCTAGGACCCTGGGACAAGCCTTTCAAAATGACTCGTGGTGGGGCCATGGACAGTTAAAATGGAAGCAGGGCTGGACAACCTCGTAGGCTGCGAAGCCACCAGAGAACTTGTGCCCGCAGAAGAGCAGTGAGGCTTGTGCGGGGAGGAAGGTGTCCTCCAGCAGGCATGTTGATAACATGGGAAGAGCCGGCACCATAGTCAGTGCTAGAGCAACGTAGAGTGTTGAACAAGTGAGCTGCTTGGGGTGCTGTCCTTTCTGCAACCAAAAACCCAGCATGCGAAGGTCTAGCGGGTAGTGGGGGTGCTCCCACAGGCCCACACAAGGGACCAAACTCTGCAGCAGCAGCATGAGGGCTTCCTGGGGTGGAGGCAGGCTGATCTTCGGTACTCACCTGGCTGTAAATGTCTCTGCTGGCAACCTTGGGACAGATGTGTTGGCAACCACTGTCCCAGGATATTGCTGTCAGTGGCTTTAAAAGGTGCAGGAATTGCTGCTTGGCTACGTAGAAAGAAACCCGATGACTGCTGCACACCCAGGCCCAAGTTATGGCTGCAATCAGGTCAGAGGAGCAGGGGCTGAGAGGCTGAGGAAATTAAGACTGCAGTTCATTTTTGATTTTGGGCCTTGTGACTGCTCTTATATCCCTGAAAACTGGGGTGATGGTGTCCCCAGCTGGGCTTCACTGCAGGAGGGAGGTCATCCCAAGGAATGGGCAGCTGAGGGAACCAGAGATCCCCTGTCACTTATTTGTTGATTGATAATTAGTGAGATCGATTGTTAGTCTTCCCTAGGTTGGACACAAGGTCCCCCTGAAGTGGGAGGGGAGGAGAGATGGGAGGTGGTTCTGTACAGGCGAGGGATGTGCCATGGCAGATGATCTCTCCCTTTTACCCCCAGTGCTTAACCTGCCTTCACTTTCCCATCTGTGAAATGGCAGAGAAGCAACAAGCAGTGGTTAAAGGCAAAATGTGGCATCCCCTTGACCACTGGTAATTCCTAATCATGCTGTTATTTGGGAGCCCCCCTTTTCAGAGGCAAAAGATTTTTCTCACAATTATAATATTAATACACATCATTGGCATGGAATTAAACAAAATAGACAGTAATTGCTGTGTCTGTCATACTAATGATTAATGGTTGGAAAGATTTAAAATAAATGTAGGTCTAATACAATCTTTTAAAAGTGTATAGGCTGGTTTAATTCCTCGTATGCAGTTATTTCATCCCAAAGACTATTAAGCCTTCCTCTGTGTACTGACTTCATTTCCTAAGGTTTGTCACTTAGTTCTCATTTTCCACTTAGGAGGAAATTCTTTTTTCTTTATTGAAGAAAAAATCAAATGCAAGGCCGTAGCCTCTCCGGTTGTTGAACTGTTTGGGCAATAGCTCCGGCTCAGTGTCATGCTGCAGCCCCCCATTATTTTGACTGATGTGCAGAGCTGAGTTGACGTATGCCCAAAGGGTAGGCAAGCGCTGTCCTCTGTGGATGCAGGCAGTATGCTCTGAAACACTTCAGGGGATAAATTCATCCAAATTGCCTTCCTTTTCTTCCCCCTGAGAATAACAACAAAAATAAGCTAAAACAATACGAGAAGTGGTAGCCAGACTTACACTTAAGACTTTGCAGTTTTTATTTTTTAACCGTTGCTATTCTGACTGAAGTTTTATTCATATCTGCGTCGGAATAGCTGCCTCAGTTGGACATTAGTTAGGCAAAACATAGCTGTTGTTGAAATTTATGGTGGTAAATTATTACACCAGCCTGTAAATTTTGATGTTTGTGAAATCTGTTTTTAGGGAAATGCCATAAATTTGAAGTGAGAGGCACAGCGTTTTACTATTAAAAAAAAAAAAAAAAAGGCTACTAATAGTTTGTTGAAGAGGTGAGGATGTCCACAATCTGTGGAAGCTGAGCTCAAAATTAGGTGGGGTTTGTGGGGAGGCATCAGGTGAACATTGAATGCCATCAGAGGGGCTGGGGCAAAGCGTTCCAGTGCTGGAGCTGGGCTCCGCAAGGTTGCCCTGAGGGTAATTCCAGGGTGTGCTGCAGCATGGCAAAATTTTGCAGGCCCTCTTTTTTTTTTTTATTATTTCTTGGATCACTTTACATTCAGGGATCACATCTCACCACCATTTTTCAAGCAGATCTCCTCACTGTAATGTATAGCCCTCAGCAGGGGTTGCGAAATAAGGGAAAAGCTTGGAGGAAGGGAAGGAAAAAAAAATATTGCCTGCAACGAGATCTGTGTAAATTTAATTGTGGCAACAGCATTAGTTTCTGCTTCAACCCATAGTATGGTTTTGACCCAGCAATTGTACCTTTCTGTTTAAAACTGTTTAGGAACAGGGAGTTTAGGGGGGTGTCTTTTCAAGTATTTTGTCCACTCATTGTGAATTCTGTGCACACTTTAAATCCAGGTTAATTTAAAATGTTGGGATTCAAACCTCATTTTGGGGATTATGCAATGTAATTAGTTTGTTACGTGATGAGTGTTTGATGATCTTCACGTTCATCATCTAATCAGGCAAAAAAAAAAGCAACATAAAATTATAATCCCAAAAGATGTTTAATAACAATTTAAACTATTGAAGGCTTTATTTAAGTACATTAGGGGATTATAAGCTACTTTTTTTTAATGGTGCCAAGAGGTAGATTCAAGGACTTCAAACACCTTTTAAAAAAACAAATTACCATGATTTAAAAAATGAATGGGCCTAGGATTTCTTTCATGTAAATCCCATAATTTAATCATTATTTTTAACTGCTTTTAAAACCATTTCCTTAAGAGGTTAAACCTTACTGAAATGGGAGACCAAGGAGAAACTAAAAGACATTGCTGAAATATGTTGACTTTACAGTAAAAATGAGTGTTGTTTTTTTTTTTTTTCCTGATATGTATCTGGATTTTGAACCTTTATTGATTGCCTGATACCATTTTAATAAGCAAGATAACTTTTAATAGGCAATATGCAATCTATCTAGCAAAGCTGTTATTTGTGTAAAAGAATTTATTGGAGACAGGTATTTGAAGGAGATGCTTTTTACTTAGCTAGATTCTCTTATAAGAGGCTGCATCTCTTCACAAGATGCTATTCTGGTAGAAGAATACTGCCACACTGCTTATTTCAATATTTTTCATTTATATATGATTATTTTACAGGCTAACAACTTTTTAAGATAAGGTGGGTTGCAAGTTGTCTCTTAATATCCCTCCAGGGTTATGAGGTCCTGCCTTGGGAGGAGCAGGGGGTTAATTTGGCTCCCATCCCCTCTCCGTGTTTGGAAAGGAGAATAGCGAGAGGGCAAAGGGATACAAAACTAGGCTGCTGGAAACAGAAAAAGGGGAAATGATTGGCCAAAACCAGAAAGGCTTTTCTTTGTTCTCCTCACGGGAGGGTTTGCAAATGTTAAAACAAACGAAGCCCCCCCAAAAGCTTTCCCCATCGTACTACTTACAACGACCCTCCATCTCTGTAACAGGGATCATATTCCAATATATTGGACTCCGAACGGGTTGAGTTTTTTTTTTTTATTTCCCCCTTTATCCCAAATACACAAGTCTCCTCTTTCACTTGATTTTATTGTGGCCAAAGCTGTAAAAATCTTTCTTCCACATCTGCAAGACTTCTTAGTGCCAGCTGTCCCGAATTCCTGGGAAAGGCAGGCAGTTTTGCTCTGGTCATCCGTGCACCTCTGTCCCCAGGAGCAGTGAACAAAAACAACATGCAGGTTGGTGCACAAGTCATGGTGAAGGGGTGTTCAGACAGTCCCTTCTGCTGGAAGAGGTGCAGTGGCAGTCGTCTTTAATGGGAGAAAAGAGGAAATTTTATTACAGGAGAAGATAATTATTCCGAGGCTCTGTCAGAATTGAATTGAGAGCTCCAGAAAGGAGGACAAACAGGATTTAGGTAACTCGGTTTGAATTAACTTCTTAACCCTTGGGTTTGATGGAGCTCATGGACTGTCAAAACCTTAAGCATTTTTTTTAATCTTCGTTGAATTTGTTGCTTTGACCTGCTGTCCAGCCCCCATGGACTGTCCCATTTTCTAATGTGGGTGACTTTTGCTGTTTTTAAAGAAAACTTGTTTTCTTTGGCAGGAGGGGGAAAAAAGGTGATGGTGGCTACCCATGGCAGTGCTTCTGTTGCTCCACTTGTGTGAATTTCTAGAGTATTAAATAGTCAGCTCGGAGCTGTGCTACAAACCTTTGGTTTTAGACCAGAAAAGAAAAACACAGGGTCCTTTAGTCAGTTTGTTCAAGGAAACAGGATTCCTCGCTTAGGCTGTTCTCATGTACAGAAGTTTGATGTGGTCATAACATCTGCTTTCTCAGATCTAATTCAGTCTCATTTCTGATGAAGACAGTCACTGTGTGGTTTTGAACTACAGGGTAGGAAGCATCTCATCCTGAGCTTCTCGCGGATCTCAGGAGGAGCAGTGATCCAGGGAAGTGTTTTGGTTGAAATCAGAAGTAGCCAGCAGGCTGGGCTAGATTTTAGAGAGAGAGAGTGTTCCCAAAGGGCTGTCTTATCTTTTTCCCAGTCTCTACCTTGGAGGCACTGTTGTACTGATGTGGAAGCCACTAGCACATTAAAGAATTTGAATTATTCGGAAACTGCTGAAACACATTAGTATTTACACACCAGAAGAATTTCACATCCGAGTAGAAGCAAGGGAATACTGAAAAGTTGAAACATGATAAACATTAATTCAGATGTTAAATTACACTTGCTCTGGTTGTACTAGAACTCCTTTTGTTTGCATAAATGCTCTCAGAAATGAGTTTACCAGCAAGAATGTTTGCAGTAATAAGGATTTTTAAGTCAACACTAGATGCTTTGCTTTCTTCTCCACCTTCTCTTCTCTTTTCAAATTTGCAGCTGTGATATTTTGCATGTGTTACTTCATTTTTGAAATGAGCCTCTTCCAGTCAGTGAACAGAAACGTGTTATGTGACTTACTGTCTTTCTGCAGTCAGAGCGGCTGTATAAAATTCATGTATCGCATTTTGAACGCGAGGGGGTGGGGGTGGAATCTGACCACCAATTTGTAAATCTGGAAGTATCCACGGAAATATTTTGGCAAATAATTTGCAGTACTAAGTACACCAAAAGGAAACAACAGTATCTTGGCAGGCAGTTTGTGAGCAGGAAATGAGGATAAATTCATGGGCTCGGTTGTTCATTATTAGCTGTTTGTTTAGCTTGTTCTCTAACACAGTTGCTACAAAAGAGTCGATGTTGATTCTCAGATATGCTTATGTATATAAGTGCCAGTGTTAATTTTTTATTGGCAATCTCCTAACTCTTTAAGGAGTTTCACAGAGCAGCAGCATAAGCTAGTGAGTGACTTAATCAGATCAGGTGAAGTGCCAAAATATGAGGCACCGAACCAGTTGGGCACATATCTGATGAGATGTGTTAATCTGCAGTGTAAGATAAGCTGCCTTTCAGATAGGGTCAGGTTTGGAAGGGGTACATAAAGTTGTGTAAGATGCATTCCCTTGCTCTGGCATAGAATATGCTACATCTGTTTGCGTGAACTTAACCCATGTCTGAATGAACCGCAGTGCTGATATTGCAGGGAATAGGGTAGTGGGGAAATTGTTTGCCTGTTGTTCTTGGGACAGGCATGAAAAGTGAGTTGTTTTCTACCCGTTTTAAAAAACTTGCTTCTTCTTTCCTGCATTTACCTTCAGCTACACAGAATCTGTACTGTTACAGCTTACGTGTTTTTCTCATTGCATACATCCTAGAAGCCCTAATTCCCAATATTAACCAGTTACGGTTACTGTATGCCCATCAAAATCTCCTGCAGAAAACTTTTTTTGTGGAAGGATTTTTTCTGTGATGGCACGCTAAATTTTTCCATGAACAGTGCTTTCCTTTCCCCCAAAATGCTCAGCTGAAAATCCATTATTCAGTATATGAACAAATGTGTTGATCAGACTCACATTTGCACTTCTAGCTCCTCACCCTGTAACCTACAGCGATGCTAAATATATGTGTAGAGAGAAGGTAAGTAGGCAGAAAAGAGTTTAAGTTAATATGTAGTTATCTAATTTACCTCGTCTTTTGCATCATTTCCTGATTTAGACCCATAATACTTTGCAGAGTGCTCGTTTCACTTCAGTGGTGGGCCATCATTTTAATAAGGCAAGGTCTAGGAGACTTACCAGCGGGTCTTCTGTTTTATGAACCAGAAACTTCTGCACAGAAAGTGCTTCTCAGATGCTAGGTATAGCAGGAATATTCCTTTCCTGACTACTTGAGCCTTTCTAATCCATCCTGTACAGCACAAGACATTACAGAATTAGGTAAAAAAAATCAAAATAATAATAAAAAAAAACACTGTGATGGTGTTTATCAAGGAATTTCTTTTAACTCAGAGGGGAGATGGGGGCACTCTGCCTTAGGTGCCTTGCAAACTCCATTCTCTAAAGGTAACTTGGAAGTGAAGCTCCTCTTTGTAGACCCACCTTTATTCAAATCAACCGGAGCTTTCAAGGTCCCTAGGTGATATTTTTGGGAAGGTGAATGCAATGTTTGTCTCACGGAAAGGCAGAAAGCTTACTGCGTGGTCTCAGCGCCCCCTGAGCTGTGGTCTGCGCGCAGGGCCGTGGGTGAAGCGGGTTGGGAGCCCCGCGGGGCTGCCAGCGGCACCGGGGCAGATTCGTTTGGTAATAACCAGAATCTTCGGATTCTTCTGAATAAAATGCAATTTTAGTAATGTTTTCATAAACAGTAGTAATGGTGGCGTTTTAGTAAACAGCGGCATTAGTTGCATCAAAATTGCACCACATTGGCTTTTAAATTACTCCACCTGTCTGGATGAATAGGATTTTCAGTGTAGAGGCACACAGACAGCTGCTGCTAATGTTTTCTTCTCCCTGTGCAGATAATGCTGGCAAATCTACAGCCATAAAGGCCTGGTTTGTGATGTAAAATGCTACCTGACCTACTGGCTCTGGTGCTACAAAAGGACCAGCTTTAATTACTAATGGCCGTGTTTTAGTTTTGTACTTGTTGATGTAAAAATGTCATCTTAGAGCAGCGTAACCTCTGGTTCACTTCCACTGGCAGCGTTACACTCGCCGCAATTATTTTCAAAATAATTTGTGCTCCTCAGTGGCAAGCTAAAATCCTGCCTCGTTAGCTTGCAGATAATTAGCAGGGGTCTGGCCCTCTGGGTCCCTCTGCCCTCCGGTCCCACTGGTTCCCCAGCACCCCAAGGGACACACCAGGCTGGAATAGGAATCGTGTCCGTGTGCACTTAGAAATCGCACTTGATTTGTTTGTAGGATTGCCCCTCCCTTGTGTTGGATGGGTGTAACGCACCAGCGCTAGGAGTCTGTGGGACAAATTCTCTCCTGGGTCGTTCCCCATTAACAGCCCTGAAGGTGAAGGGTTGGCACGGAGGCGAGGTTGGTAGCAGCCGGTCATCTGCTGCATGTGATGATGCTGGAACTCTAATTGCAGCACGGAGCTACAGAGAGGGGACTCGTAGGTGGCTGGTGGCCCTAGCTGTTAACCATCAGGGGTGTGATGTTGACCAGTAAGGCAGCCGTGCTGCCCGATGCCATTTCAGTGCCTAGCTGTGGGGCGGGATGCCGTGCTTGCAGGCACTGCCAGCCTTTTTTTTCCACCACGCGCCCGATACCAAAGGGGCAGATTGTTTGCTCCCAAAAATGCGCAAGGGCTCAAAAAGGGTTAAAGGCTCTAATGGTGCCATTAAAAATACAGCTTGCCAATGAGCTATTTTGTGCGAATGGTATAAATATAAGATACACTTGTCTGGCTCATTTGCAAGCATTCTTTTTGACTTCTTTCACACAACTGGTGTTTTTGTGTTTAATTTAACAAGAAATGAGTAGTAAATGAAAGCTGCTGCCTGAAATCCCACTGTGAGCGTGTTTTGCACTTGGCTCCCCAGTGAAAAGGCAATTTGTGAAATTATGTGATAGAGTAATTAGATGAAGCCAGGGCTTCTGATTGTTGCCATGCTTATGTGGTAAAGGTTTGCTGGGGGAAAAAACGGATTATTACCCTGGCAAGTTGGCTCAAAGCTTCTTCATTTATTTGTAAACAGAATATTTAGTGACCGCATAGGAAGTAGCTGTAATCACCAGCTCGTAAAGAAACCACAGCAGAGCTTTTGGATTTTTACAGAGTGCTCATGTAAAATTTAAGCTGGGAGGCAGAATCCCTGTTAATGTAATTAGGATCTAATTTACCACCCTTTGCACACAGATGTAATAATGTCGAGATATTTATTCTATCTTTAAGCACATTACATATACCTCGGCGCAGCAGTTACTGAACAGAAACAGGTGTGAGCACTTTCCGGATTCATTTTTACTCTGTAAACACACAGCGATTTAAGGGGAAATATTTACCAAAAAAATGAGGGGAAAGAACGTCTGCAAATGAGGCAGTAATGGACAGTTGCCCTTTATGTACTGATGGATTTCTCAATGGTTAAGTAAATTAAAGCAAATGCTAGAAAAATCAATAGGCTTGCAGAGTCTTGGTTGTGCCTCATAGACTTCAGGACAGAATGACAGATGTGGTGCATATGACCCATTTAAGTATTAATGCTTGGGAAATTGCCTCTGCGTGCGAGGTTATAGGCCTAGAAATATTGTTAGATTAAATTACAGACAATAATATTTTTAAGCATATATGGAATTTATATGTTTCAGTTTAGTTGTTCCTGTGCGTTATGTTGGCTCTGGAAGATGAGTTGCGTACTTGTGTCTCTGGAACGGTCAATCAGTTGTTAACACGTTCGAGCACTGAATTCTCTTTTTCCAGGGCTGCCGAGGATCGCAAGTGTGTTGCACGCTACGGGGCTATGGCCAGGGAGTGAATGTGATCGCTAGCAAATGTAGCATATAAGTGAGTCTAAATTAAAGATTATTAGAAGATGGCTTTCCAAACACTGAGAGGGCTTGTGCAATGCAGAGTGTTGCTGTTCAGCTGGGTTGTTCGGGGGGGCTAAACTCAAAGTGAAGCACAAGGCACGTGGTCGAGGCAAGGAAGCCACCAAGTCAGACCTTTCTCACCGTTTCCTGCAAACACCGCGATTGCAACGGGGCAAGTTTGCAGAGGTGGGATGAGTAAAAATTGGCCCCGTGCAGAAATCCTCCCCAGATAGGGGCGCGGTGATTAATCCAACTCAGCAGACTAGCTCCAGATGAGCTGGTATTCACCATCCACAACTTTTTGTTGTGTCTTGCCATCCTCCCACTGCGATGGCGGGGTGGCAGACCGAGGTAACAATGTCTGTGCCACCTGCAGAAGGAGTACGGGGCAAACACGTCAGTCCCCCCCATGGCAGGGTGGGCGCCAGGCAGAGCAGCAGGTTGGCAGCGTTGGCCACCGCACCTCACTGCCATCCTGACGTCACCCTGGGCGCTCGCTTCTGTGTTAGATACAGCTGCTATGTTTAATGTTTAAGGCAGCTTTAGACTTTGGCAATTACGTCCCTATGCCTTGTTGGAGTCCTTGCAGGGGAAGCGTTGGTGTGTGCCTTTCAAATATTAACTCGCAGTGCTCCTATTTCACTGCCATTTATGTAATAGATGTCTCTTCCTTCCATTTTTCTGTTGGTAGTGCTGCCTCCTTTCCATCTCTCCCCTTTCTCGCTTTCCTCTTCCTTTTCCCTAAAATGTGAGAACTCACCCAGGAGCCAAACAAAAGCTCTCTGCCAGGTGTAGCGGCCACGCACTGCGACCGGCAGCAAAACGCTGCCACGGCAGCAGGGCAGATTACTGTGACTCCAGGGGCCTGTTGAGGGCTTGTTTGCATGTTCAGGAGGGATGAGGGAGGCTCATCCTGAAGGCTGTCAGGCCAGGGCTGAGCGATGGCAGCCCCTTGCCATTTGCCCACGTCCAGCAGCATCATTGCTATGGAGACAAGGCGCAGGGATGAGGGCTGCCGCCGAGTGTCAGGCAGCATCCTCACCGGCTGCTGCAGCCGCCAGCCACTTGTGGCAGCACACTCGAGCTGATGGCCCTCAGTGGCAATGCAGCCAAATCTCTATGATAGAAATGATGTGCGGGTTTTTGGGTGTGCAGGCAAATCGCTCCCAGCACCGGCCCCAGCCTTAGCAACTTCTTGCATTGGTGATGAAAATTGTCTTTACCTGTTCTATCATTTTGATGTACCTCGTTGGCCTCCTTGAGTTATTTTGTGTGATGCAAAAGATGAAATGCATTTGCCAGGAGCCTGGGGCTTACCTGTGTGGTGGCATGGGATGGCCGTGGTCCTGTCCCATCGCGGGTGTTGCCAGATCCTTACGTTGTCAGCCCTGGCAGCAGGGATGGGCAGGGAGCTGGCTTTCCTGCTCCATCTGCTACTGCAACCATGAAGCATCAGCCTTCCAAGTTGCTGTAAAAAATATGCTGACATAAAACCGACATTTGAAATACAGGGTGAGCGTTTCAGCACACATCTTTGTTATAAAAGTCATGGGACATTTGAGAACGAGATTAGAAAAAGATACATTGGCTTTATAGCCATCATTTTGCAGCATTCATCTTTTAGTCCTTGCATTTTAAGGCTGCAAATTCATTTTTGGTTTGGCAGCAAATGGCAACTCGGAAAGAAGTGGTACTGGCTGAAACATGCTGCTACACTTTCGAGTATAAAAGTTCGCTTTTAAAAAACTTCTGGTATTGCATTTATTTCCTTTGAGCAAATTGATTTCCCCCCTCCCTGTGATGTTAAAGTAAGTTTGGCAGTAATCAGTTTATCCTTATTAGAAGCCATGGTAAAAGACGTAGTTGCTGAGTCAATTCGCTCCCTTTACTTCCCCTGTTGAGCCTTAATGTGTCCCAGTCCCCACCCCTTACAGTGAAAACCTCATCAATTATAGGGCTGACAGGAGCCTGGGGCTCAGCGTAGGTTGCTCCTTGGGGTTATTCATCTTGCACCAAAACACCTGGCACTCAGCAGCATTCATCACTTCCCCCTACCTAAAATGATTGAGTAAACAGTGGGGTGAATCATAAGAGGAAAAAAAAGGGGGGGGGAAATGAGTTTGCATATGTTGGAGGCAACTTTGGGCTTGAACGGCAGGAGAAATAGTACTATCATCTGCATTTGCTCTGGTTTGGTCCCATGATACGTGTATTTACTCCATACACCCCCAAATCCCCTCTGGCGGGAAATGTTTCAAAGTGGGATCTTCATCCTTAAATTTGATATGGCAAACTCTTTTTCTCCAAAACCTCTAGAATTAGAAAAGCACAGAATAAAATGTGCTTTGTTACAGTCGTCTCCCCTCCAACCAAAACAAAGCAAACCAAACCCAACCAGCCAAGCAAATCCAAACAATGAAACCTCAAACTTAGCGATTATTTAAATTTTCAAAGTTATCTTGAAAAAATAAGGACTTTGCTTCCCTTTACCTCCAAAATATAATGCAGACATGATAAGGCAGGAGAAATTCCCTTAGCCGTCCACCTGGGTTGTTTTTGCGCCCGGTGCTGCGGTTAGATGGTTGTCTAAATAAACAGATTATGCGCAGGGCTTTATCTCAAAGCTGGCACTGGTTATCACGCTGCTTCCTCCCACTCCCTCCCTCCGATTGTGAGTTGTATAAGAAGACTTAGCAAGCATAACTTACAGCTGATAACCTTTGCATGTTAGTTCAAGGAAGCTGTGCCATAGTAACAAAAATCATGCAAACGCCGTTGCAGCCTACTCAAATGAGCGGCAATTTGCCTGGAGCGCTGATTTAGGAGAAGAAATACTCGCCTGGCTTTTTACTCCAAGAGCTTGATTTGAATTTGGCCTCTGTGGAAATGATCGATAATTTTAATATTTGAACAATAGGAAAAGATGCCAGGAATGATCTCGTGTTTGTTCTTCAAGCCATCTCCCTACTGGGGGTCTTATTTTGAACGTTTGTTGACAGAAGGAAGCTGTAATGCGTCACTTGGACAAATTGCTCCAGCCCTGCAGCCTGGGCGTGAATTGCTCCTGACGCAGCATTGGAAGAAGCCACTGTTGACATTTGTGTTTTGTGGTAAATGATAGATACCAAAGTGTGGGGCGTAAAAAAGGGCTGGCAGGTATCAGGCAGCTCATGACCCTCCATAAAAGCAAACAAGCGACTTCTCTGTGGTTGCACGCGAGCATGAAATTCAAAATAGTCTTTTCCGAGTGTGTCTTGGCACGCTGATGGGAGCTGGTGATGTGCAACACATGAAGAGGAGGATAAAGGTCTTTGGGGTCTTCACAGAATGCTTTCAAAAAAAAAAGGGAGTGAATGGAGGAGGAAGGCGTCCACTCAGTACCGCGAGGCAATGTCATCGCGATGTTGGAAAGCCAGCTCAGAGCGACTGGGTGAGCGCGGGCATTTCTGCCCTTGTCGTTCGCATTACTGCAGTGCCATGCACCCAGTTACACAATGCATAAAAGCGAGGGTTATTTCTAGGACAGATAATTGAACATTAATACTCGTTGACATTGTCGTAGGAATGATATGTCAACCTGACAGGGCCTATGTGCTTACATCTGCTGATCGGCCGCAGACGAAGGGGATGTTTGGCAGATCAGACCCGGGGCCTCACTGCTGCCCAGCCAGGGATGATACAGCCGTTAATCACAAGCTGCCATCTTGGGCTGTCTTCCCTAAAACTCTGGTTGTGTCCCAGTCTTTGGGGGTGGAAGTAGTAGGGTGCAAAATTACCTTGACTCCCTTGCATGCCTGCGTACCCCTGTGCGTGTAAATAAGTATATACTCGTGTAAAATGCAGCATGAACATCCTTAATGCTGCACTTGCACAAGTGCCGCAGTTGCCTGAAACAACTGTTTTAAGTCTAGTGAGATAAAAATTAAAAAAAAAAAAAAGTGGAATAGTTGAGAAGTTCCTCAGAATGGCTGAGATCATGATCAAGCTTGATGAGGTGTTTCTAATTAACTCTATCTTAGGAATTAACTGACATAAAAATGGTAGCAGAATTAGCATCTTTTGTTTTAGTATCTTTTTTTCCCTCTCCTTCTGGATGTCACCAGGCCCTTCAAGACAGCCTGCTCTATATAAAGTTTTCATATTGCATTCACGCTCTTGTCCCAAAGACCAGCCAAAAATCACACAAACGGTGCCTTTCAATATCATTTTATAAGAAGTCTTCAGAGAGCTAATGCCTTTGTCACAGTATTTCTACAGCCACACTTTGCTGCAAAAGTAACTGTTCAGAGGAACAAGCATGAGACGGAAGACAATTACAGGGGGCTCTGACACCGGAGTCAGTTCTACTTCCTTAAAATAGGGCTAAACATCATGTTTGTAATGTCTCATGTAGAGTTGTGCTCTGCATAGAATGCTATAAAATAGGGCCCTTGAGAACATCTATTATCACGTTTTGGTTAACATCACAGATTTTAAAAATTCCAGTTGCACTGAAGCCATGAAATAAAGCTTTCATCTGTAAAGATCCAGTTTCTCTTTGTTATTAAAATAAATGAAGCCATTAAACAAAATATATGCGTATAATAGTCAAGTTCATCATTTTGTATCATCAAAATGATAAATCCTACATTTTTTTTAATTGGAGTAGTCATCTTCGAAAGGTTCATGTATAGAACAAGATCAAATGTGCCTGCTTTCTCTTTCTTACTTTCTGACTTGTTAGTAGTGACTCTTTTTGGTCTTCGGCTACTTTCATTTAGGTCTTTATAAAAGAAAAGGAGGGGGAAGCAGAGAGGGGCTTTTGAGCTCGGTATTGAAATCTGAATTAATTGATTAAGTATTATCCTCATAAATTATTAACAGACATCATATTGTAAATGTGCTGAAAGTGACATGCAGTCTAAATGCTGTTGCTTCCAAATACATTGGTTGTCTCTTTTATGGCAGTATCTGTGCAGGCATCTGCACGTGAGTGGTGCGGGATGTGTTTGGACCTCAAAGGAGACCAGACAGGAGAGGATGGAGATGCTCAGGCTGAGGATGGGGCAGACATGGGCTTCTCATGGCTGACTCTTCTGGCTTTTGAAAAGCTCTTTCCAAAACCCACTGTTCTGGCTTTATCAATCCATCAGCCTGCAGAAGACACCACGCTGAGGTATATCCTCAGTGTTGCCCACAGGTTTAAACCCCGACATCTGGGGCTACACAGAGCCTTTTTTCCCCCTCTTCTTCTAAGCAGGGCTGCTTGACTTTCTACAAAAGTCTCCTTGCAGTCAACGGAGGACGAGCTGCCTTGACTTTGGAAGGGAAAAGGTTATTTTTGCTAGCAGAGCCCTCTCAATCCAAGCAGATTTTCAAAAGGGAAGAGTCATATCCTGGAGACCATCCAATCCTTTTTAATGAGGTTTGAATAAAGAAAGGAATCAATGTATGGTGAACTTGTAGGCAAATGCATGTTAATTTAGGGTTAAATGTAGAGATCTGAGGGAGAATCAGCGTCTGTTTTTTCCTGGCTCTTGGGAGATCCGTATCCTACTTTTTTCGTTCATGTCCTTGCACATGTAAATATCATCCTGGAAACACACGCCTGTTTCATTCTTAAATTCATTAGTGTTATCAGCCAGGTTTCTTTGCTAAGTAGGGTAAATAATTAATTAGAGCGGTTGTTTTCTTTTGGAGACTTCTTAGTTCATTTCTAGGAGTTAAATTTTAGCCCAGGCTGGTCAGGAAGTCTGTGTTTCTGCACAGTTCGGCACCCTGAAGCCAGTCAAAGAGATTTCACACACTGAATTTGTGTAGATAAACGAATTCTCTAGTCAGAAAGCAGAATTGCTTAGTCAAGTTTGCAGAGTTGAGGCTTGCCTGTATTATTCATATATGCAATCTTACTGAACTCGGGCCACTTTAACAGAGGGAAACTCTAGACCTAAGGAATGAAGGTAATTTATGAGGGACTTTGATGTTAAAGGTAAAAATAATGGAGAATGAACTTGCCAGGGATGTAAAAGCCGGGATGAGTAAAACGAGAGAGCCTGAAACGGCTCGCTCTGTGTTGGAAAGTGAAAGCTGGCTCTAGCACAGGTAAATGGCATTTGGTTTTCCTGCTCAGATCTGTATGCGCTCCTATTTGGCAGACGTTGAATTGATAATGCCTCTGTGTTAAAGAATTCAGATTGTTTCTTTTGCCACCTTTGCAGCTTATGAAAATGCAAGTAGACCTTCCTAATGAATATTAATAGGAGCAATGGCTGGATAGCATACAAGCCTGTGTCTCTTTGGAGCTCAGGTGGGGTAGTGAGAGGATTGTTGTGGTTGGGAATTTACATGCTTTTTAAGAATAAACTTCCTGAATTCTTTTGTATTCTCCTTTAAAAGCTGATGTTTGTTAACAGCAGCATGCTCACGCGGGCATGTTTTGTTTCTCTTTCCCTCTCTAGACACAGAGTGAGATTATTACTATAGATGAAATCTCCATGTTTTTAAAACAAGGTAATTTATTAAATGAGGAGAGAAAGAGGCTCCATCCCTTAAATTTACCTTCAGTCGAGTGTTAATTTTATCAATAGGAATGATTTATTTCAGTTTACTTGTTGATTTTTGCTTTTCACGTGCGCCGGTCTCCCAGGCAGCTGTGGCAGTTGTCAGCAGAAAAGGGAGACGACACAGATGAGTGCTATCCTAATGTCCAGCAAGGCTTTGAAGTAGGTTTCATGCAGGTAGTTAATGGTGCAGCTCGTTAGGCCATCTCCTGGAGCTCACACATTGAGGTAAGAGGGAGATTGTCTCATGGAGAGGCTGGAGAAAGGAACCCAGAGGGAGGTTCAAGCAGGGAGCTCCTCAACGAGAGCCCCGCGAGCAGTTGCCACCTCTCCGGAGCTCCTGGTGATGCCAACACGGTGTCAGGGCTTGGCAGCAACGTTGGCCTCTTCCTTTTGTCATTCCATGGGGTTTGCCACTGCTCTTCTTCTCTGGCTCTGCCACAGCAGTCCTGGCTGGACCTGAAGTTTGCTCACTCGTGAAAATCACCACTACCAACCTCTCAGCTGCTGCCACAGGTCCCATTTTATCTGCTGCTCTTCCTCCAGCCCCATCTCCCAGAGCCTCCTAGCTGTGCAAAACCAAGGTTCCTTCTATTAATAACTTCCCACTCATTGAGAGCTGCAGAGCCACACTTGAAAATGAGGTCTCGAGTGGTTCAAAACTCAAAAGAATCAGAGGGATGTGTGTTTATTATGAAAAAAAAAAAACACCTCGTGCCTATAATAAGGTTGTGTGCCTGACTTTTGTGTGCCTGCGCAGGGCAGAGTTGTTTTGCAACGTGGTGGTTTGGGTCATTTCCCTGTGTTTGTAAGTGGTGCAGTGGTGAGAGGATGCTTTTGGAGTTTTTCATTAAGTTTCAGTAATTGAGATGCCTGCGCGTTGTCATTGGTGGCAAATACATAATAAGAATTACTCTGCATTCACTCGGCAAGGGAACTTTTTTTTTCCAAAACTTCAAAACATGAAAAAAGCCCCCCAACTTTCAAAAGAGAAACGCTCACATGGGTGCAGCTCTTTTCCCATTTTGCAAAAGGCCTTCCCTTACCCTTCCCTTGTCATGACAAAAAGGCTCAATTTTTTATTTTTTTTTAAAGCCAATATAAGGGGAGAAGAGGGAAGAGGGGGAGAGTCATTAAAATGCAGTTCTTTCAATTATGCCCCATTATTTGTCATCTTTATTGCTTTTCTATAGTTTCCATTGCACCTTTAATAGTACGCCTGGTCAGAAAAGGTGAGCTGGAATGTGAACACACTTGGCTGCCGCCGCCGCTGTGAGTGCCTACGAGCTGTGCTTGAATCCCCGTCCCTGCAGATTTTAATGTCCCCGCAGACTGCTGGCAGCCTGCTTCCAGCTGTGGCAGGCATGATGCAGTGAATTGCTTTTGAATGTTCTTTACTCAAATAGGCAGTAATTACAAGCTTAAAGAGGTTTAGTGGTCCAGTAAACTACATAATCACCCCTGAATTAGCCCGGGCTCATCAGTTGCAGTCCAGCAACCTCAAGACTGCTGTTTGTATGCAGGCTTGATCACGTAGCAACCTGAGCAGCAGGTGTGGAACAGCAAGAATCCCCCATAAACACAACTGTCTACTGGGGACAATGATCTCTAATGAGATGAGGCTACTGCATCACTGTAATTTAAGTGGGAAAATTAACGCCGGAGAATGTGCACTACTTCCAAGAGTCTCTGCTTCTTCCGAGAATGGTGGTGTTTCTCTAGCTTTTTCTTTTTTTTTCCCCTCCTGGATCTTTAAATGCATCTTTTTTTTTTTTTTTTTTTTTTTTTTTATGAAGAACACATTGTGTTTTTGCTTATAAGTTGAGTGGGCTTTATTCTTTTACAAGGATACGTTGTGAATATTTAATGGTGGACGGGGCATCTGTTCAAGGACTTTCCATGCCAACAAAGCGGCGTTGCAAAATAGCAGCAATATCTTTTCATTTCTTTCCTCAGTGTGGTTTTTGTTGTTGTTGTTTGTGTGTTTTTTTTTTAAATAGAAAACATTCAAATGTAAAACCTGCCTTGTGTTGGCACTGGAGATGGGCACCTCAGTGTGATGCCTTGAACTTCTTTTGCATGCCTGCTTGGTCCCTCCATGGGAAAATGTGGCATGAGGCTTCCCAAATTGTTTGGGGTGCTGTCTCCCTAAGGATTCTCCCTAAAGCTCCTGCTCCATCCCATAGCTGGGGGCTGATGTTCAGGACCTTGCTCCTTCTCCCTTGTCACTCCATCGGGGATGGATACGGTGCAGTGGGGGCGTTTTTATCCCCCACGTACATTTTGAAATGCCAAAGGCAGCCTGAGAAAGCCAGCAGAAAGCACAAATAAAAGCTTTAGGTGGAGATCTGTGGGATTACAACCGCTGGCGCTGGCGTTTAGCAGAGATTGTGGAGTTATTTCCGAGCCCACCTGTTTAGAAAGTCATTTAAGGTAGATAAGGACAGTGACTTATTGCTGAGAAAAGGCTTCTGGTTAGGAGATATTTACCTGAGCTAATCTGTGTTAGGCTGCCTCTGAAAACAGCAGAAGCACTTTTATGGAGTTCCCAGGTAGTTAGGGTTTCCTTTAACATGCCGGGGACAGAAGGAGGTAAAAAAAAAGCCCCTCCCTGCCGCTCACCCAGGAGAGGCAGGGGGGATTTGGGATGCCGTGCAAGGATGCAGCTCACCTTCCTGCCATCTCAGTGGCCTTCTAACTAAAAACCTTCATTTATAGGATGTGGATTTTAGCTCTAATGTGGTTGGAAGTCTGATGATGCATTTCCTCGGTTACTTCGGTGTCACTTGGATGTAATATTTCATTGTTTTCAGTCATGTGCTGTGCTGAAGACAGTTTTGCTGATCTTTTGGATGCAATACTTGCTTTAATTACCCTGTCCTTGGTTATTTTTAGGCTGTGGCACAGCAATAAGATGATAATAAAGAAAAACAGGGCAGAGAAAGGGAAAGTGCACTGGCCATGTCCCATTATCACAAATTGTCTTGACACTAGAGCAAAAAAAATCACTTCTTAAGCTTATTAAGAGAAGCTGATGTGTGTGTGCAAGTCCCACGTGTGTTTCTGCATGCACATACATCCAGGCACTAAAGGAATGTATGAGATGGGAAAATCTCCACTCAATTACCCTGGTATGGCGGGGGAGTGTCTGCATGGACACAGCTTCAGCTGCAAGCTGGTATGTGCCGGAGCAAGCTCCAAACATTGAGGTCTATCAGAGTGTCTCCAAAAGGAAATAGCAGGAGCACCACGGCTTGGACTAGCTGGAGCTGAACTGGAAAAGGCAGCGGGTAATAATATATGGTATGGAAGGAATAATATTGTAGCAGCCAGGGGATGGATTAGGTCAGTTAAAAGGTTTTTCCATTTTCTGACTTCTGTAATATCCTGTGCGAGGGATGATCTGAACTTTTTTTTCCTTAATGAGTGCTCACATTATGAATAATTTGATGGGGCCACCAGAGAAGTATTGGCAGCGCATCCAAAACCATACCATGCCTCTCCATCAGCCTTGGAAAGGATATTTATGTTAGCAAATGCCAAAAGTTGTTCACAGACAACTCTTGCAAGAAAATTATTTACAAAAGGGGAAATGGGAAATAAGAGAAGCAAAGAGCTTTTTTCCCCCCCCCCAACACAACTCCTTCATTAAAAAGTTTCGCTGTTGCCCATACCTCTTCCCCGTCTTCAGCCCCCACAAATCAAAAGTCTCCCCCACCTCCCAGCCCCCTGCCTGCAAAAGCAAAGCCAGCCCTGTTTAATCAGCTCACACTGCGAGCACGTGTTGGGATGTTGAAACTTCGGGGGGATTGGCTCTGTGCTTTACAGCATGCGTTTTCCTCGGGAGAGTCTGACTCTGCCTCTTTTCCCCCTTTTATTTCTGGTGTGGTTGCCAAAGCTGCCTGCAAAGCCTTTTTGTAAGGGAAGCATCTCAGAGCCTAACACGCAGGGATCAGCTCATACAGAAGTCAAGCTGTGACGTATGGCCTTGCTGTAGCAGTGGAGAGATGCAGCAGTCAAGGGATGTGTCACACTGCATGTTTTTCTGCATTTTTAACTTTACAAGACCGAGCACGCCTGTTGGTTTTGCGATCACAGTTAGCAGTTCAGTAACTCTGGCAGCACCAGGATTTATTAACACTAACACTATGAAAATCTTACTGCAGGGATATTAAGCTATTATAATAAGTTGAGGAAATATTTTCTTTTGAAAGAGGAAAAGGCTGGCTTTGTCTGTAGTAGGGCCGTGTCATATGGACTGCGTTTTCTTGCTGCGCTGAAAAAGCAATGAGGAGTTTTAAATGCTGAAGCCAGCTAACACTTCAACAGCATTATCAGACTGACTCACTGCTCTCAGCCAAGGAAAAGACTGTGCAAACTTTGCAAAGGGTTTTTCTTCCTATCCTAGTAGATGCATTTCCAATAAAACAGCTTCCTGCTCAGTGTTTAGTGTTTCCTCCAGCGTGCGAGCCAGTCCCATGTGATAAACAGGATCAAGTTTTCAGCTTCCAAGTTGAATTTTTATTTTTTTTTTTCCCGTAGCAGCTCACGTCAACTTGGCAACTTTTTGCGGCCTGAATGTAAAGCAGGTCACAGAGCCTGCCTGTGATCTCCGCAGCCTGCAGAGTAGGTGAGCAGGCTGAACACAGTCTCTGTATCACTCCCTCTGAATGGCGAGTGAAGGAAGCAGGTTGAAGTCTGGTGACTTCGCTGATAGTGATCCAAACATTTTTGGCTACTTGGCGAAGGCAGGAGCCCCGTTATTCTTTCTGAGTCCAGTATGTGTGAGGATCCAGGGCTCAACTGCTATAAATTCAAGCTATGTTCTTAGACTGCACCATGCACTGCTTTTGTAATGCAAATGGTGGGCACAAAGTGTCCCTTTGATAATGTGCAGTCAGGAGACAAAAAGGCATTCACAGGAACAGTCAAACTAATTCATAAAACTAAGAGACAATAGGAAATAGAAAAATGGATATTTAAAAAATATATATATCGTAGATCAATTTGATTGCGACCAATGTAAACAGTTCAAACACAAGCCAGGAGGAGGCAGGGGAAGGGGAGAGCCCCCAAGTGCTGCGCCGGCGCATTGGCTGACCCTGCACAAGTTTGGATAAAGCAAGGATTCAGGGTTCAGCATGTCACTGGGGGGCTTTATTCCAGTTACCGAGTTAGGTGCAGGCTGGGTTGCCATTCAGAAATGTTAAATTAACGTGGTTTTATTTTTCTTTTCTTGCTGAGGTCAGAAAATGGTTAATAGGGACTCCTGAGGGTGTAAATTTTGGGGGGGTGGTTTCTCTCCCATCGCATACCAGAGCTTAGCTCAAGGTCATCTCGTGTTGGTGCATTAAACTTAGCTCCGGAGGAGGCAGAGGGCTGGAGGAAGGGGATGAAAGCACTTCCGAAATGGCTCTCCCAGCGCGTTCAGCCAAGCGGCAGCACCGCCGTGATAAGGGTGATGCTGGAGCGCTGCCACTGCTCCCCGTGTTAGATCAGTTCCTCCCCGGCCCCTTCCCCTGCCCCTCATAACGCAGTGTGCCACGTTGTTTTGGGAAATCACTCCTGTCGCCGGGCTTTGGTGGGGCCAGCTGGCAGGTTGGGTGTCTGTGCTGCCCCAAATGACCAGTCTTGGGGTGGGAAGGGGCAGTTTTACCCCCCAGTATCTCAGCAGCAAGCCCCATGTGGGATTGTCTTCAGCCTTTCTGTGACCATTAGGATGTGCTGCTCCAGCGGGCAAGTCAGAAGGGGAGGGAGTGTTATTGATACTTCTTTACCAGCACAGATAAGATAAAGTCTATCACTGTCCCGGCATCCAGCACGGGCAGCTTGTGGTGGAAAATTTGATGAAAGGAGTACGTTTGGACAAGGAGGATCATTAAGATAGGAACTTGGACATCTTCCATCTGTATATTCTGTAGACTTTACCCACTGGCTGTAGCCAAAGGTGGTAAAAAAAAAAAAAGTCTTATTGTTTGTTTTGCTGAAAGTGTTCTTGGCTGCATTAAAAAAGGGCTTTCATTAAGACTGCTGCTCTCTAAATACCATTCATAAAACAGTGAGGAGAGAATATGATGGAAAGTTACATTTTTCTCTCTGTCACTTTGATTTCTTTGTTACTGCTAAAATGACTGCTCTGACTCATATTTTGCATAGTTATTTTTACCTTTTCGAATGTTCCTTAACTGTTCATATTACCCTGGGCAAATCCCCCAAGGATAATTTTCATTTGCATGCAGACTTTGATGGTGTTATTAAGCAATCACTTCTGTTCTAAGTCATTATTAAAAGTAATACCACAGAGCCTCAAAAACACATTAATGGTGCCAAACAATCCACCTTTCAGCGTTAGATTTATGGTAAGGGAAAAGCAGTAGGGCTCATACTGTTAGGTGGATGCAGCTCCGTAATGCTCCAAGAGCATTACTGAATCCAAAGGAGCAGGAATTATCAGAAAATACCGGAGCTGGACTCAGTCATTTGCTGTCAGCCTTATTCTTTCAAATGCCTTTTTTTTTTTAATGTGCCTGCTTCCTTCCTTTTTATTTTTTTATTTTTCCTCTTGGATTTGCCCTTTTTCTCTGGCCTTGGCAAGAAACCTGTCTGCAGTATTCCAGCATCCCCAGGCTGGTTCTGGGAAGGAGGGTCAGCCTTCCTATACGTAATCACCATTTTATGGCTTTCACTTGCTCTTGAGGTGTTAATGCAGATCAAATGGAAAACACTCCAGCAAGAGCGTTACAGCTACTTGCACTGCCCCATGCACGGTCCCAATCGTTAATTCTTATTGTAAGACCTAAAGGTAATTCTGTTTGCTCTCCTAATGCATTGCAGCTCTCCCGGTGGTCCAGCATATCTTTTCTCAAATTCCCATCTTGATCAATTGTTTGCAAATAATTAAGCTTTTAAGAGATAATGGTAGGAGCTAATGTACACAACAAAGTAAAGGTCTCGAGTCACTGTTTATCGAAAAGTGGTACAATTTGCTTTGATATCCCAAAGTGATCTGGAGTGATAGGTGTACTTGCCAACGGGAATCAGGGCATTGTTTTAAGACACACACTTCCACATATATATGTATATATACCACACTTCCATATATATATATATATATATATATATACACATGCAAATATTATATATAAAATATATACACATGCAAATACCCAATTAAAGCCATACATATCTGAATGTCTTTAAACAAACCATTATAAAGCTTTAGGAGAGTGCCTGTTTTTGCTGTCTGGGTGAAATAAAGATCAGCAAAAGCACTTTGGAGTGAATTTCCTATTTCTTCATAAAATGGCAGTTCTCAGGGTTTCCCCTTCTCTCTGTTGCAATGTGATGTCTGCCTTTGCCTGTAGCCCAGGCCTTCCTAGCCCTGTGGGTGGGAATGCAACAAGGCTTTGAATGTTTTTATAGCAACCTAGCCTGTGGCCTGCTGATTCTTTGTCAAGTCATTTTTTTTTTAGCCTACAAAGGAACAACTGGTACGATCTGCAGAAAGCTTATATAATAAGGATGCCCAGTGTTTAAGATATTTTAAACACACCCAGTTGTAGTTGAAAAGCCTACCGCATTGGGAACCTTCAGCTAAGAGGGATTAGCGGCATGAAGTCGTGGCTGCCATGTGATTCTGCCAGTTATAGATTTTTATTAAATTAAAAGTTTATGCTGTGCTAGGCTATGAGACCAAAAAAAAAAAAATCAGATGACCTTAAACATCCCACAATTTAAGGAATTTGGGGTTTGGGACTTTTAAAGCAATTATTTTTACAGTGACTGTATTATTCTGATGGCTAATTTTATCCAGTCTTGTCTATTTGGAAAAAAGTCCAGAACAATTGAAAATTGCTTAATGGAGACAGAGTTCTCAATTCCAATAGCTAGAGGCTGTCTAGTAATTATTGCTTGCTGCATGAAATTAGACACAGTTTGTTCAATTACTTAAAATCAGATCACATGTAAGGTGGCAAAGTGAAATAAGAAAAAAAGTCTAATTTTGTCCTTGCTTGATAGCAAAGTAATGAAACGGGAAGCAAGCTATAAAGATGAAAATGTTGCAAATTGTCTCTGTAGTTTTTTTCTTTGAAGAGAAGCAAAATGTTATGTTCAGATAGATGGATGTAAGTCAAGTATGACTTTGTTGGGGATGAACACGTATATAAGGCAGACTCTGAAATTCATGCTGGACTTTAGCATGTGTAAAATGCAAATCACCCGTAAAAAGAATTGAAATCCCCTCCCCGTTGTGGTTGTGGAGCTCTTTCACATCCATGCACAAAGTAGAGCGGGTTGTTTACAGATGCGCAGGTTATCTGTGGGCTTACTGTCAAGAACTGTGTTTGTGGAAGAATGGAAAGTTCCCTGCCATGTTTGGCAGGGTAAGCATGTCTTCTGGAGCTGATGGCCATGGCAGTGGGCTTTGAAATGGGCACATTGGGCAACAGGATGCTACAGCAAAAATCCATATTTGGTGAAGTGAGGTAATTCAGCCATGCAACGGAGCCATTAGATGTCAGATTAAGCTGTTTACAAGAGTATATAAAAGCTGCTAAATAGTTACGGTCCCAATAAGATCGCTGACTTTTATGAGGTTTTAAATTCTTACACTTTACAAGGTTTCAGTTTACATCTCCTGTAATATTATGCTGAAGAATATGTCCAAAGAATATGGGCCTATTTGGGAAAAAACTGATGTGTGTATAACAGCAAATGCTTTCTGACAAACAACTGTTAAATGCAATGTTTGGGTAGGTCTAAACAGTTTTATCAAGTGATCTTATTGAAATGTTATGAAGTGCCTTGCAGCAGCCCAGATCTGGAGTCGATGTGCGCTGACACTTGCACGTCCAAGTTAGGAGCCTTCTGACTTGTGAGCCAGAGCAGGGTTTCTCCTGGGGATTGCTACGTTTGTAATGTTTGGCCATTTCCTTGCGAGACAGTGACGTTTTCACATGGAGGGAAAGGATAGAAATGATATTGCTAATGTCATTTCTAAATTCAAACTTGGATGTGGTTCTTGCTGTTGATTTATTAAGCAATCTGTATTCATGCAGAAGTGAATTTTCTGAGAAAGCAATCAAGTTCTCACAAGAAACTTAACTTATGATTTAATTTTAACATTATCTTCAATTAAACCAGTATTTATTTTCCGTCTCTTAGGATTAGTGCAGCACAGCTATGTTAATGTCAGGCAAAAATGTGCTGATCGCTGACCTTGTGTTGGCCTGTGTTCAAAATGCAGGCGTTTGTTTATGTTCAGGATGCTGATCTTATTTGCAAATTATTTTGGGGCACTGGCAAGATTTGTCTTCACTATCTCAGAAATCATCAGGGCATTTTAGTATCCTAGAGAAGTGCTATATCGCATTCTTCATTGTTTTGTGAAATACAGAAAAAAAATAATTGTGATTTGACTCCGATCACTCATTCATGACAAGTGTAAAAACTTCCATCTAATGCAACAAATATCCTTCTTGAGTATGAAGGTACTGCCAGTATCCTAAGTAGTTATTTTTCCACTTCACTAATCTTTATAATTGGCTTGTCTTTTACTGCCATTAATTAAGTGATGTAGTAGCCCATTAATAATTATAAAAGAGTGACACACCTCAGCATTTTCACCTTTCAATAACAGATGTCATGCTTCTGTTTTTTTCTTTCTTTTTTTTTGTTTTGTTGCTTTTTGTTTTGTTGTTTTGTTGCTGTGTTTTGTTTTACTAGAAACTAGGCAAAAAAAATACATTGTTTTAAATGTATATATTTATTTTGGTGTCTTATAGCACCCTTACCCTTCAGAAGAACAGAAAAAGCAGTTGGCACAAGACACAGGGCTCACTATACTTCAAGTGAACAATTGGTAAGTAATTTTCCTTAGTGTTTCTATACGGCTGCTGGCACCCTCCAGCTAACGCTTTGCATTTCTGAGGACACACCTTGCTTTGTCTGCTTCCCCCAGCAGTTTATCGATGCAAAAATGGTAGAGCCAGGCGAGTGGTTTCCGTGATGGGAGCTAGGAGGTTTGCTGCTGCAGAAAACCAGCAGTTTTTACTTGCCCATCGCTTTCTCAGTGTTTTCAGTGGGTTTGCATCTGGGTACCAGTCCTCCTTTCTGGATGGGGATGTGTCCTCTTCAATAGAGAGCCACATCCATTTGGAGAACTTTGTCATTGAGAAGTTGGGTGAAAAAATGGGCAATCGGCCCCGTTTCTGCAGACTGTATTGTTATTTTGTGCTGCTGTCATGCTTTTATTTAATGCTGTTGGTGGGGTTTTCTTTTTGTCTTGACATCATTATATCCATTTATTGGTTTGTTTAAAACACTCAGTTTTTGAAAGCTTGAACAAACGTTGAGGACAATTGGGCTCTTTCCTGCTGAAGTACTGTGTGGAGCAAGTGTATTTATTTATTCTGGCTGAGGGTTGCTGGAGCCCCTGATTTGCTGTAGTAGTGATTGTTTTAAGGAAATTGGGATCCGTGCTGTTTGTGCAGTGGATTTTGAGTTGCTAACTTTCGGAGATGTGGTGAAGGCCCCCAGTGAAAATTACTTGTGATTTAAGTGTGAAAACAACAGCAAACACATTAAAAAATGTCTGATTTATTACCTTTTGTTCCTGCATCGAAATGCAGGTTTATCCCACTGTCCCTGAGCTAGTGTCATATTTGAAGTGTATTGCAATCTAATACCTTGTAAAACTAAGTGTATCTAATTAATTGTCCTAACATTTTTAGATTAGTGTTTATGATGGGAAACCTTATCCTCTTTGAAGTAATACCCAGAAAATGGCCAAGGCGAACGGCGAGCCTGCTGGGGAAAAGGGAGGGAGGAATGCCAGTTTGCAGACAAAAGTATTTTTTTCCATTCAGTAAGTGTCAGAGATTAATATTACTGAAGGTCTGATTACATGGCCTAATCCATTTTGGTGAATAAATTTGGTCTTGATGTCCATTGCACCTACATTAACAAACCCTCCTGTGTTAGAGAGAGTGGGAGCCTATGGGAGAGATTTCAGATATATTAAACCCCATTACAGAAAATGTAATTTCTGTCAATATAATCCCATGTATTCTTCAATTTAGTACTTTAGAGATAACAAGCTACTTACAATATATTTGCCTTTGGAGGATTAATTTACAAAGTGCACTATCTGGGAGACGCAGGCGGGCTCACATAAGCATAGCTTGTAAGGGTTATCAATTTCTGTGACCCCACAGCAGCCCTGGGAGATCAATTTTTGAAGCCCTTTAAGACACCGAATAAAGGGAAATACCAAATACTTAGTATATGTGAAGTAGGCTTCCAAGATACTGTAAAATGGAGGAATAAAAGGCACTAAACATAAAATACATGTTACAAGTAAATGCAAACTGCAGTATTTTGGCTCAAGCCAGGAAAAAAATAGTGTTTGTTTCAGCTGTATATCCTCCAGGTTTTGTCCAGTTGATACCCTCATTTCTGTGGTTGAAAGACAGATGGTCTGGTCTGGTTGGTGTAGGGGCTGTCTGTGTTTGTCAGGCATCCTATTTAATGGTAGGGTGGAACAGGCGTGCGTTGCTTTGGAGTGCCCAGGAGCAGATTCCTTGGCGTGTCGAGCCCCCTCTCCTACAGGTGCCTGTCCTCTCACTTCCATCCTCCTGGCATGAGCAAAGCCAGGCTGGAAGCACAGCTCCCTTGGGTGACATGGGGTGGCTGAAGCAGCGCAGGAGAGGACATGGATCAGCTTCCAGCCAGAACTTCATGTTGGGTGAGCGTTGAAGGCTGGAGGCTGTGGGTGAAGGTGGGAGCAGATTCAGACAGGAACACCACAGGGAAAGGGATGGGCAGGGGGTCTGGCCTGAGTGCAGGATCCAGCCTGGGCACGTGGGTCAGTTTGGGATGGTCCATCAAAGATTTTCAGAATGATGAGCATGGGATGCTTTGAACTAGAGCTGGTGGGATTTGTCCCGTGTGACTTTCCAGGGTGGTTTTTAGTACCCATCCCGCCTCGGATTTGAGTTTTACTTTGGCTTCATGTCAGATGTGTTTTTATAAGTTCCTTATGTGCAAGGAAAGGAAAAAAAAAAAAGTAGGTCAAAATACATTATAACTGAAGTCTTGTGGATGTAGGGCAGGCTTCCTCTGCTTGAGCTCGTTTGGTAATTCTGCCGTGGCGTTACAATTGTATAAATTATTGAGAGAATTCCCCTTCCCTCCCCAGCCCCACAAGATTTAACACTGTAGAGCCGGTCAGGGCTTTTTCAATCACAGGTGGTGGATGGAGATGCTAGGGTGTAGTAATCCAGCTGTTTGTGGTGGGTGCAGAAGAGCAAGGGGGCTGTGGGGCTGTGGCTGAGTGTGCAGGTTGCACAAACACGCAGGAAGCAGCTGGCCATGGGGTGAGCAACAGCTACTTGGTCCTGGGTGCGCGGGCAACCCTCTCCCAGCCTTTCCCTGAAAAATACATTTCTGTGTAACACGGCGTGCATGAGAACCATTTCTTTTTGCCCAAATTGTTCGCTGCGGGGAAGAGCTAACGTATCGTTTCTGGTTTAGCTTCGCCTTTCTTCTGCAGGCTCATAAGTCATTCAGCCACAACTTTCAAAAAATTTCGCCTTCCTCCTTAGATTCTTCCCAACTTGTTAACACACATGTACATTTTTGTATTAATGATGAGTCATTGTAAATCACTGTTGCAGAGATTAAATAAAATGCTGAAGGGCAGGCTGGGTGCAGATCAGTCATAAATTATTGGCAGCAACACAGCATGTGGGAATACATGAAATGTGCATGAAAAACATAAACTCATGTCTGGTAGCATGGTCGTTAGCCCAGACTGGGAATGCTGGATTTTCTGGATAGAATTATAAGTTTGCCACAGAGAAGTCAGTGAAGAGAGCATTTGTTTTCTGCAGATTGAAAGCATTTGAACAATTTTTTTGTCATATTTTGAATGCCTTTACAGTATGTGCTAGTTGCATACTTCAGTTCTCGGCCATAACGAAAAAATGGTGCTTTTCACATACGGCCTGCCCGGTGTTCGGGCTCCCCGGCTTGATGCACACAACTCCTATTGATGGCGGAGGAGTCACAGGAATGGGGTGATGATGTGAGACGTGCCATAAAACCTACCAGTGGTAGGGCGCATGTCTTTAAAAGTACCACAGTTTTAACTTGACCCTTTTTCTTGCGTGTGTGTTGGATTATTTTTTAATAACCCATGTGGAGGATTTCCCCCCTCCTTATCCCTTTTTTTTTTAGTAACAATTCTGCCTGCAAATCAGCAGTGTTGCCTCTTAGGACCACCTTTGTGCCACAGTTGGGTATTTGCACCGTGGGAAGCGGGAAGCATTTACCGTGTTGCAAAAGCTCTTGCAGGTAGGGAGGTAGCCAAGTTCGATACCTTGTCAGTCTAAATGAACTGGTCAGGTCCTCACCTTGCTAGTCTTTTAACCCCACAGCACTTTGGGGTTCAGAGCACCACAACGTGAGCTGGAAGGGGCAACTTGGGTAGTCTTGACAGCGTTGCATATATGGACATGGAAGGGACCTGACGAAATGCAGGTTAATAAGGTGCTTTTCCCCTGTGATAAAAACCACCGCTCAGTGATTGAAATATCCAGGAGGTGTGATACAATCACTTATTACCTCAGCTGAGAGCCAGCCAGGCTATATTGAACAATCTATACGGTTTCCTTGTTTACTGCATCCCAGCTGAACCTCGTCCTGTTAAGAACTAATGGCAAATAATTACTCATGGTACTCTAAGGAGAGAAGTCAATTCTCATCAAGGGCTGTATTAGGTGTCAGGTGCTTGGTTTTGCGTTATGAAAGCCTAGGAATACACAGGTAAAGGTCTGTGTATTTGTATAATAATGCCCCTATGTATCTCTCTATGTTTACATATCTATATGTGACTCTCTACACAGAATGCATGCAACTGCATTAAAATGACTTTATAAATATATATATACATATATGAAGTTTGCAAATTCTTAAAGCTCCAAAGTGAGGGAACGCCAGCCTTTTATTAGGTGTTTCCATTCTGCTTTTTCCAAAACGCCCTTGTGTTATCTAGGGCACAGACCAGACAATGATGGAGCAGCTAGTCAATATTTTATCTTACCCTCATTCGTCAGTGCTTCATTTGTTGAGCCGTATTCAAACGGCTGCTTGAAGATGGAATTAATAATTCCTGATGGGCTTTCCTGTAGCGCTTACCACTGTAATACCCAGGTTCTCCACTGACCTCCACTTACCTGTATATGCATACATGTGCATGATATATTTACAGTTCCCCTGCAAAGAGGGAGCATAGTATTGTGGTTTACAGGTGAGGAACTGAGCCTGCAAGAGGTTCAGGTCCAGCCCATCCACTGGTTTGGTGTCGGTTTGGGACTGAGCTGACTCAGAATGATGGCACGTTATCCACATTCAAAGGCCCAACAGTCTCCAAGTTCATGGAAGCTCCAAGTTTTTAGTGTCTTGGCATTTAACATTTCCAAGCTCCAGTGCTGGGCACAGAGGAGAGACACAAGGAGTTGGTAACTGCTGGTGAAAAGTTAGGTTTCAGTGATTTACTCAGCAGCTCCCAAGCAGTCCAAGGCAGCAGCTAAAAATCCCGTCCTCCAGTGCTGCATTCAGCTGCTCCAGCCAGGAGCTTTTATTTTCTTGCCATTCGCTGCCTTATTCACTCAACTTTGATGATGTTTATTTCCTGTAGAGATCAATTTTTCTACACGATAGTGATTTGTTCTTGTAACATAACTGTCATTGTGGTGACTGAGGCTTTGGGCTCTATAAAAAATCATACCGTGAGCCGATGACCGTACTGCTTGCCTATAAAGTGGATTAAGGAATAGGATGCAAGCAGCTCTAGCAATACAGCTTCCTACCTCTTGACTTCTTGATTTTATGACCTTGGCTTCTTTAAATGTCATTTTTGTGTATAATTTCCTAGGCTTGCAAAAAAAAAAAAACAACAAACCAACCAAACACACTGGAAAAAATGATCAAATAATGCAAATTTCCCTAATCTCGTTCTTGGAGACAGCTGAAGTTATTTTTGCTGAAACTTTATAAGGAAGAAATTAAATAAAAATAAAAATAAAAGATGAAAAATCCAACACAGACTGGGAGAGATGCAGAGGAAGGAGGAGCAGCTGCATGGCTCTCCGCCCCACCACCTTTTGGAAAGAAGTCCTATTTATCTCAGCATGCTTGGGGCTTGGCGCATCTAAATCACACCCCGGACACCCTAAATCCACAGGCTGCTGTTGCCCCGTGATTCCCACATGCACGTGGCCGAGCCCCACGGCAGCCCCTTGAGGGGGCGGCCAAACTCGGTTGGGGCTGGGCATTTAGTGCAGGCATCAGCTTTGCTTAATTCCCTCGCCGAGGGTGAAACTCACCCCGAGCAAAAGGCCAGCACATGACCAGCGCGCCACTTTAGTCCCACTTAAGCACTATTTTTAGGGTGTAAGAGGGGGAGGAGGCCTGAAGGAGGGAGCACAGCAAAAGCAGGTGCCGGTCCTATATGCAGGGGTGGATTTTCACCCCCCACTGCCTACCAAATCGCAGGATACAATAAACAGGCAAGTCATTCGCTCTGCTGCTTTGCAGAGCGTGCCACACACGGGGATCTTTAGTTAGAGGCGGGTAAAATATACGCTTGTTTTCAGATTTATCTATTACTGCTTTTGTTGCAGTAAACAGATTAAACGAGAAAAGGTCAAGATGCAATTTGAATCTGTGTAATAACATAACAAATACTTTTCTCAGTAATCAGATACAGTAAATGCAAGTACTTATTTACTTGTAAATGTTAAAACATTCACAAATTATCCTCTCAACTTCAGCAATGCAAAATTAATCAGACACTGTCAGATTTTGGAAACTATTCTACTTTTCTTCTTTCTGTAATTCAAGAATATGTTTACAGATGTCATTTAAACACTGCTTCTTTAATGGGAATGCATACAAAACCCAGAAGAATAGAAGTAAGAAATAATCTATTTTCCAGGTTTAAAGAACACATACAGTTTGTTATTCTGAAGAAAAATAAGACATTAGGTGTTTGCAATGTGAAAATCACACCCTATACCTCCCCACCTCCCCAAAAAAACACACAAAACCCCAAGAAAAATGTTTAAAAAGTATCTTGCTGGGCGAATTGTTGTACCATTTGAGCAATTTGGAATATGTGCGGTAAATTAGCTGTTCTAAACATACCATGTGCTGGGCTTTTAAAGCAGATTTTTACATTTATGTTTTCACTAAGTCTTAGCTAATTGTTATGCCTTTCACCTTGAATGCCAATTGTAATAATAATATTACATCTGTAGTCTATTTCTCTGTTCTTAAATTACAGCAATCAGGAATACTCGCTAGGTAAAAGACTGTATAGTTACTCGTAAGAAAATATTGAAATCAGACGAAAAATGTTTAGCTTGCATATTGCCTTAGACAGCCCTGGAGAGCTGCCAGACAAGCAAGGTATTATTAGAAAAGCTGAGCAAATAGCTTCCAGGGGGAAGAGCTGTGGATTCAGAGCCATCAGGTACTGTCGTATCACCGGGTTTTAGAAGCACACTGAGTTTGTCGGTATGTTTTGGTTCAGTAAAGCTGTTTAAAAGTGCGATGCAGTGGTGTAAACATGCAGGGGGTTGTTTCGATGGACAGGCCTAAGGAGCAGGGACACAGTTTGGGCACAAAAGGCACGTGTTTTTCCCAAAGGGGCAGATGCTTGGAGGAGGAAGATAAAAAGAGTTTAGGGGGAAACGCTCCCCTTGTCATCCGGGACTTCAGCTCAAGCAGGGGAAGGGCGCTCAGCCCAGGTCCCTGGGCTTGTTGCTCAGTCCAGCCCTGCAGCCTGCGCTTGCCCCAGCTGGAGGGAGGCTTAAGCTACCCCAAAACCATGGTCACGCTGTCTCAGAGAGTCAGGGGACCGCGCATCCCCTGAACATTGCTCTGATGGGCCCTGGGTCTGGGATGGGCAAAACCAGCGGACGAAACGCTATTTATTTCAACAGCAAACGTGTAGTGATTTTGCACGAGCTAACAAAGTAATTAGCAGCAGCCTGAGCATCCAGCAAATAAATAAATGGTGTTGGAAATGACTGCAAGAGCATGGCAGCACAGAAGCTTCTCGTGAGAGAGAGGGAAAGGTCAGTTCCCATGGCAGGGTGCTGCATGTTGCCAGCACCGTTTACCTGCTGGCAGAGGAGCCGGAGGTGCTCGGCACTTTAGGAGTTAACGTGCAGCAGAATTCATCATATTTTCCCTTGGGCTTTCCATCCTCTGCCGCGGTGGTTTTGTACCTGACAAACTTTTTAGTCGATGCATTAATATTCTGTAACAAATGTGCTGTCAGGTGTCACGAAGATAAGATTAAAAGGCACTGTTCAAACATTCTCTGATTGCTCTTTTCTCCACTCCTGCCCTGGCTTTGCAGGGCAGGATCAGGGTAGGGGTCAGAAGTCTTTGTTAGCTGCTTCTTAAAAGGCTGAGATTCAGGTGTGCACAGCCTGAAGACAAGAGTTGAGCTTGGTAAAACATCCAGGGCGCTATTGTATTGTGGAAATGCTGCATTGCAATCCAGGGGAGGGCTCCGTGCTGCCTTCTGTAAATAGGTCCCAGGGCTTAGCATTTCTTTTGGGTTAGAGATGTTTCTGTCAGAAAAAGCAGCGTCGATATCCAAAATATGTATATATAATAATATAATGTATATATATAATATATATATATATATATAAGGGAGAGAGGCAGAGAGAAGGGGAAAGTAATTGTCATTTCTTTGCAAGTCAGGTTTTGGTCTATTCTTGTCAAATCTATCTGAAGTGTGTTTACATACAGTTTGCCTTTCTGGTATTCTGTGCTTGCACAGACCTGATCTCCACCTATTTTGTGTCAACAGTTGCTGAGATTGGTGTGCAGCGATTAACCACGGCGAAGTGAAACGCCAGCACGCTGGGAAAGGTGCCCTCAGAGACTCTCTCTCTCACTTACATCATGAGCTAGCTTCAGGCTGCACCTGCATAAAACAAACCGCATTTTTGAGTGGTTAAAAAGTCAGCCTGAAATACTAAAAATGGGGCAAATGTTGCCTCCTTGTTGGATAAAACAATTTTCTCTTCTCAAAAATGAAACACAACCAGAGGCTCGGGGAGAGGAAGTGCTTTGGAGGGCGTGTGTTTTGCCCTGTCTGCCCTTAAATGATGCAGTGTAAATGATGTATGGCTGGCTATACCAGCATTAGAGCTAACGAGGCTTCTGTGTTTTATTTCACTTTTTCAAAGAAAAGAAAAGAAATGGCAGCAGATGCTGCAGAAAAAAAAATTTACTTCCGCAGTCCTCAACGAAATCTAGGTCATGTAACAGTTTCATGGGTTATTATTTGTTTTTCTGCCCAGGCACCGTAGTCCTTGTGGCTTTTTGGCTAATGATAAAGTGCAGTATCAATCGCTCCTTTTTTTATTCAGACTTATCCAAGAGATGTCCGACTCCTCCTAGGTTTATAAAGGTGGTTTATACTCCTTGTTTTATCCCGTCTGGGGGGCTGAGCTTTGTACGTCCCACGGTCTTATAAATTCCTTTTATCTTTGACATTCTTCTGACCTCCCCGTGCGTGTTTTGTTTTCATTGCTTTCCGAGGATGTCTTTTCTCCTTCCCCGAATAAAATGCCATCATGAGGAGGATTATAAGTAAAATGAATTACTTCACTTAATGGGAAATTATGTTTAGGTAAAGTAGATTACAAAGTAGGTTATTAGTAGTGGTTGGACAACAACGTTTTGACGTAGGATGGCTTGGGGGGCAGTTCATCCTCAAGAGGCGTGTTGTTGTTTTTCAGGTTGGCCGTGATTCAGAGTTGTGTCTTTCGTGGTTTCAGCCCCCCCCAAAAAATATAAAAAAATATTTCAAACCAGTTCCGCAGGTGCCCACATCACAGAGCATACACCATTGCTCTCGTGTTTGTTGTCTCAACCGCGGTGGGAAGGGCCCGACCACAGGAATCAGAGCTTCCCTCATCTGCCCCGAGCTGCTTTCTCAAGGTATAGGCCAGAGCGATGTCAAGGCCTATTCCACGTGCGAGCCACAGGTCCCACAGAGAGGTTCAGTGTGTCTTCTCCTCTTCAGGGAGCTTTTGGGTTGGTGACCCTTCGGTTGCTTCTCCGTGCCTCACAGGCTGGGAGGAGCTGGTGTGGGGATGCTGCTTGGGCCTGGAGGAGCAGGCATGGCTTCCAGCCCCAGGGCCATACCTGGGATACATCGGGGTGAACAGGGAGGCAAGCTAGCTGGATGAGGCTCACAGCTGATGGATGAGAACCTTAGGCCTTGAAGGAGGTCCCACTGTGTTTAGACCCCTTGTGTTGCAGGAGAAAGCCCAGAGATCATGCGGGCACCTCTCACAAACATGATGGTGGCTTAAATAAGGGATGCTGTTGAATCAACAGAGGAAAAGGAAATTGCTGAGGGAGAGGAGTGTTTGCAAAGCAATGGCAAGTCGTTTTCTGGCAGTTCAGGCCCATTCCCAGGGAAATCCCTGCTGCCGAGTAGGACCCTGACTGTTGATTTGCAGCGTTCTGCTGGAGGCAGGCCGCTGGCGTGCACCGCAAGTGTTGTGTGCACCAGAGTGGGCCCTGCATTACGGAGCCCAGCCATGTGGGCTCTGTTGAAGGTTAAGATGGAAAATTGAGGTTCAGACCACCCTCCAGACCCCTTTCAGAGCTGGGGAGCTCAAGGCTGGTACTAAACACCGTGCTGGGAGGTTGGCATCGCAGTCTGGGCTGCTCCCAAAGCTTGCAGGGCCTGCATGCCATCTGCCACGAGCTTGTGGGAGATCCTGGGGTTTGTGGCATGGCCTGCACGTTCACGTGCATACTTCTCTATCCCAGCAAAGACAGTGCACTGCATGGCACTGAGATTAACCACTCTCCCAGCCTGCAGTGGAAAAGGGACCACAAATTTTCCTATGCCCGCGCAACATCAGCCCTTGCACGGAGTGAGCGTTTTTGGGGGAAGCAAGATTTTGGCCAACGGCGTGTTGCGTACCCAGTTGCAGAGCTGTGCTGGGTCAGCGCTGTCCCGGGTGTGAGTTAGAGCAGCCTTAGCAGTGCTCTGCTAGATGAATCCTTGCCATATTCCTTAAAGGCTAATTGTGGCACACGGAGATCAACAGAGTACAGCTGCACTGGGATTTGGGAGTAGGGAAGAGACAGGAGGTCAGCTCTGCTGGCACTTTGCCATTTAAAGATTTCCCCTTACATCATCTGGCTGCTGAGGGCAAGTTTACATCTGCTTTGCACCACGAGGGAATTGCGGTGTCAGGGAATGAGCTTTGCTGCGGGCCCCCCTGGCGCAGCCGAGGCCGGCAGCGCTGCATCTGCTGGGGCTCCGTGGCACCGGCGGGGAGAAGCGCGGAAGCTGGACCTGGCTCGTCACCGGAGAGTTTCCATCTCGGCAGGGCTTTTTTTTGAAGGCAGAAAACAGCATTTATGGATGGGAGGAGGAGAAAGAGGAGAGCGGAGTGGAAAGGCCAGTGGCAGCCCAGGCTTTGGAGCGCTCGGCTATGATGTGGGAGGCCCTGGAGATGGGCAGAGCAGGGAGGTGCAGCTCCGGGGAGCCCTACCCAGGGCACATTGGCTCTTCACCCATCCCTAGCGAGTCCCTCCCTTGTTTTGCATTCAGAACTAACTAAAGAAATACAAATAGGCTTTAGCTCCATCCTGCTGGGGAACAGGAACAATTTTGCAAGACAGGAAGAGTGTTTCCTGCCCAGCTTTCTTCTAGAAAGACCGATTCTGCAGCCGCCAGCCCTGTGTGGAGATGGGGTTAGGGGAACATTTGGGCCATGGGGAGAGCGGGGCCAGGAGCTCAAGATGTGCCGTGATGGAAAGCCATCAGCCATCACTCTTGCATGGGGAGCATGAGCCACCGCTGGGCTCACTGCCACCCTGAGGTGGTCACCAGAGCTGCATGGCACCCCACAGGGCTGGTAGCAGGGCGCCCTCGCCTTGTGGCTCCCCAGAGCCCAACCTGCTTGTCTGGAGGCAGGATGTGTCCCACGGTGGTTTGAGAAGAAACCAGGGTGTGCGGCAGGAGGGGAAGGGGTTTAAAGGGTTTGGAGGAGATCGAGCACAGGATGCAGCCAAGGGCAGAGCTGGCACGTTGGGCTGGCTGAATGTAGGGCATAGCCAGCCCTTGTACAAGAAGCACATACCTGATCCCATCTCCCTGCTTTCTATTTTTGCACTTGATATGCTTAGTACATTAGCAGGGTTGGCTTGCGAGAGATTCAATAGCACTCTCCTGCTTTAAAACAACTTTTCTGAATGCACAACATGAATACATCGGTGGGGTCACATAGTAATGCTTGAAGTCAGAAGCTATTTTTAAAACTAAATTGCAGAACCACACATGGTTTTCATTAGTGCTTTACATCAAATTTGTCAGCTAATTAGTGGTTTTTCATCACTCGTTTTGCATAGTATTTTATTTGTTCGCTCTTCAATATTGTCTTGCGACACCCCCAGCCCTATATGCAGTCGCTGGGGCTGGTGCTGCCAGCGGAGGAGGGAGGAAGAGGAGAGCTTTTGGAAGACCTTCCTGCTCCTCCTGATGGATAGACCCACTGCCTTTGGAGTCAACTCCGCTATTACGTCTCTGGAGTGGGTGGTTAGCAGCCCATGTACTTTCTTCCCTCCCTACCTCCATTTAGTGTTGTAAATGATGTATTGCAGTCCTGAACTGTCTTCATTTCAGAGGAGGAGGAGGAGGAGGAGGAGAAACCAAGAAAAGTTGCCAAACATGACTTCATAAGGTCTGACTTTAAATTGAACAAAGTTTCTTGAGTGTCTTGGATTTTTTTTTTTCTTTACAAATAAAGGGAGTACAGAGAGCATGGATTGCTAATGACTGGTAGTTATGGGTCATTAAGCTCGGTAACTGACTTCAGGATCAAAACTTTCTAATAACGGCAGTAAGCACTCTTAACATTTATTTCTCATTTTAGGAACGGGGAGATGTGATTACCATTCAGAAGTCTGCAGTTATTTTTTCTGTTCATAATTACAGAGGGGGCTTTTTATTTTTAAGGCTGTTTTTCAACATTTGAAAGTATTCTGTGAAATCATTTCTGTTTTGTTTTTTTTTTTTCTTTTAACTGATTCCTTAAAAAAGCTCTGGAAAACAAATACCCAAGAAAAAAAAAATACGTTAAAATAAGGAATAATGCAGTTACTGAAGTATAATAATCCCAGTTTATAGCACACTTCCATTTAAATTGTTTTTATTAGAGATAAACCTGTTAAGCGTTGAGGAATTAAGTGCTGAATAGAGAAAGTTGTTTCATTGGGGTATAAATGAAGAATCCCAGTATGTAAAAAAGACCATGGCTGGTTTTACAAGTGAATTATTTGCGAGTTTGAAGGTCTTCGGTTATTTTGGCATCTCTTATAAAAATGATGATTTGCTTGTTGTTAAGAGGGATGCTGTTTTTTTCCAGAGGGATGAGACATTTTAGTAACGGTGTTTGTAGGTATTATGGGCTTTCCTAAAGTCCTTAAACCTGGTTTGTTAGAAGGAGCTTGAAGACAAAATGAGGCAGAGGGATTTGGGGGGACTTGTTGGCACTGTTGTTGATCCACAGACTCCTGGCTTGCAGTCACACCCAGTGTGCTGGGACAGTGTTGACAAGGAGCAGCCTGTAACTCCAGGTATCAGAAGTCAGTCCTGGTGTGAAGCTGTCCTCATCCAGCAGGGCCGGGGGAGAGGAAAATGCAACAGAGCACCAAGTCTCAGCATCGGCTTTCAGACAGCTTGCGCTGGGAATTTTCATTCAAACGCTGCAAATTGGAAGTCCCCACAATCACTCTGTCAATTCCTGAGCAAAAGTGACTTTGGAAACTCATGACAGCGAAGGAAGGCCTTGTTTTATTCACTAAACAGAACTGAAATACAAGGGGAAGGGAGAAAGAACAGATCTATGCAGAAAATGTCACTGGGGCTGTAACCTGAGCCCAGCGAGCTGCGCCTTTCGGAGGGTTTTGTGACCCTCTGAAAATACCCGCTCTCTGGCTGCTATTATTGTAGGCAATTTCCAAATAAAATAGTCTTTTGTCATCACCGGCCATGCCGCCCCTCGCTGAGAAGAAACAAAACTTGTGCGTCGCGACGAGGGCGGCCAAGCTGAAGGTCAGAGTGCAGCGGCGGATCGCGGCATTGCGAGTCCGGGGCTGGCTCTCACCCGTGGGACCGGTGACGGAGACTGCCAGTGACCTCTGGGGACAGACCCAGGGCACGAGAGCTAAGAGAATACATCCTAGGAAAGTGCAAATGGCACAAAAGAGGGTTTCCTGCATCTTCACTTGGGGGTTAGGCAGGTGGAAGAGCTCGTTCTTGCTCGCTTGTCGGGACGCGGTGGAAGGCATGATCTCACGTTCCCAAAAGGGCAAGGAAAAGTTAAGTTTAAAAATAATAATAAATACCATCGTCTTTAAACTTCTGTGTTTGCCCAACTGTCCAAACGTTTCCTCCATGTCAGATCCTCCCCCTTGCAAAAAGAGAAAAAAAAAAACACATAAAACAAGCCAAAGCATAAGAGCAAGCTGGGAGTATGTGGTTTTGCAGAGTTCTCTAGAAGATGGGTACAAGTTGTCATTCTGTTTGTGCCACTATTGATTCTGCTCTTTAGGGAGAAAATAAACAAAAACCAAAAAGCACTCCCACATCAGAGCAAACGTGTCAATGCATAGAGCGGTGGTATGGGGGAAGCACACCCTTCGTGCAGCCCTTTGAGCCTGTGTGAATCTTTACTCACCCAAGTAAGATTGTGCTGGGGTTTTGATCATGACCTTAAGTTTTATGTTTAGTCATATTTTGAGAAGACTACATATGAGTAGCTCTTAATATGTGAATACCTTTTTTGGATCTTGATTCCTCTGAACTGTAAACAATCAGAGTGAATCAGGGTTTCTTTCACTTAAGATAGGTGAATGTGAACGTAGAGGAAAAGGGGCAGTGAGAGTTTTCCTCTTGGCTTTTCTGTTCCACTGGTTTTGCTGATGTTACATCAACACAGCACTTTGGAAATTCAAAGAGCAATCAAAACGACCCTTCTATCAAAGAAAGCAACAGAGAGTATGAAGAAATTATCCCCATGCCCATGGATTTCTGCAGCCACAGCTAACTCACAGTTTTGCTTGCAAAGAGTTCTCGGATGTGATTTATAAATGTAACAGCACTGCGTTGTGTTCTGTCAAGGCAAGACACATTAATAGTTTTAATCTGATGGCTTCTTGTGAATTCCAGGTTTGGGATGCAGGAAGAAACTTGAAAGTGAATACTTTTTTTTTTTTTTAATGCATAGTAGTTTGGAGTCTACTATAATGCAAAGTAAAGCGTTCTGTTACAAAGGCAGGGAGGATGGGACAGAAGGTTAAAGGGCATCCTGGAAACAAACAGCTGGACCAGTTTATTTAAACAGATACAAGGATGGGGAGCTGACCTCGGTTTGACTTCTAGTGGGAGGAGCAAGAATGTCATTTTATTGCTTTGCCCAGAAGGAAAATGTTCTTGCGTCTGAATTCACCCTGAAGACATCCAAACACAGGGCTGGTTTGCAGATGAGCTACTTATATAAAATACTTATAGGAATGCATAGGAAGAAGCTAACTATTAAGTACCTTTGCGTAAAATGTTCTTAAAGCAGACGTCCCAAGTGATAATATGGGGCAAACAGGTGAAAAGAGGTTTTACTGCAGCCACATCTTCGGATGATTATTGGCAAATTCCAGCTGCATGGTTTATTGGAAAGAGAACCTCATTCTTCCCGAAAGCACTTGGAGGGGAAGGTTGTGATGTTTGTGTGGCTGCTCAGGGTTTCTTTTTGGTTTGGGGGAAAGCTTTTGACAAATGAAGGTTTCAGCGAGCAGCCCCAAACCCACCCCAGTAAGAGGGCTGGGGAATGGGGCATTTGGGGGAAGGAGTGAGCACAGCGAGTGCCTGCCAGGCATGCAAAAATAAATGGCTGGGGCACCAGGGTTTTGTGTTGTTGTTTTACTTGGGAGAGTTGCTGTGAAAATTGCTTTCTGCAAATGCAGATTACAGATATTAAACAATTTTCTAATTGGTCATGGAGCTAAGGCAGCTAATGGGGGAAAAAAGCAGATTTTTTTAATTGCTTATTTCACATGGTGTTTGTGCTACACCTGTGCTTATAATGAGAAAGGAGAATTAGTCTAACCTTCTGCTCACATGATTCTAATTTTCATGGTTTGTACAAGATAATGATAAACTGATTTGCAACACCGTTTGCTGAGTTGAAGGTTTTTTGTTTTTTTTTTTTGTTACTGGGAGTGTGTACAAAAATTGATACAATACTGTTGCTGACAAAACATGACCTATTTCAGGTGTAAGGTTTCCAGCACAGCGCCTGGAATTTGTGCCTTTGTGTTGTGGAACATTTTCAGCCCGTTTGGTCGAGACAGCCTTGATTAGGGCCCAACATCTTGATTAATTTTTGCAGGAGCTTTTGCATAATGTGAAGCAGCCAGGAAGGGGAGATAGGAGGAACCCCAAATAGCCCCTGCTGGTCTTTGATGATGGCAAAACAAACAGCCCCGTGCGGTGTTTTGTGATGGTTATCCTGGCTGGTGTCAGGGAAGGGGTGGGCACCACGGTTCCTTTGGGAGTGTCCTGGTGGCTTTATCTCTGCTATAGGAGAGCTCTTGCTAAGCCACGGCAAGGAAAGGCAACAAAACCGAGCTCCAAGTATCCCTTTGTGTACTTTAGCACTACGTTTTGCAAAGCGTAGTGGGGTTTTACCCGTGCTCATGCTTCTTCCTTTCCTAGTAAATATTGAGGAATACATGTTTTTGTTATTATTTCTCTCTTTCAAAGAATGTAAAGTCTGGTTATGAGGCTTTGCCATAGCGTAATTAAATCTCGATGGAGATTTTTTCCAAATGGTTTTTAACTAAGCTTGCTGATTAGCAAAACCACAAGAGAAGTTCTTCTAGCACTGCTGGGACAGGTTTCCAGCCATGCTTTTGAGACTCCTGATTTCTGTGCCACCAGGACTACAAGCCGAGGAGACTGGGGGCACTTGTGATCTCCTCCCTCATTCTGTTTTGCTCCAAATTTTTTTGAATATTCCTTCCCCAAATAGGCATTACAAGACCAAGGCGAAGAGCTAAAAACCACGAGGAGTACGGTTGCAGAGGACTGCTTTTAAAACCGACCGTACCTTTTTTATTTCCAAAGATCTGCTTTTGATTGTTCGTGGGGAATTTTCAGTAGTCCAGTAATTACAGTTTAACAAGATGTTTGCTGTAAATGGTCAGGCCTAGCTGGAGAAAACAGGATTATAAATTCAATTACTGTAAAGCTATGACCTCGCCTTGACCCCTCAGACTTTGCATAAAGGGGGGGGGGGGGGGTGGGTGTAAAAACCCACCAAGAAATGGCTACAAGGAATGCAGGGCTCTGAAGTCCCCAGCAGTGTGACTTAGTGGTGATAAAACTCCAGACGTTCCCTCATTTGATGGTGTTCTGCCATCACAGTTCATTATCTTAATAGTGGGCATTAAAAGAGAATTAGGTTTGAAAGAGGTAGGGGAAGGTTTTGATAAAAAAAAAAAAGTGGAAAAAGAAGTCAGAGGACATAAGACAGAAATGTCACTAATTAGGGGGAGGTAGCAGATGCCCTTACGTGCATCCCTCGGTCGCCACCCGGTTTTTGTGCTCCTCTCTGAATCACGAAGAGTGTTGCTGGTATTGTTTCCTGAAAACTCCGCTAATTCCCCCATGAAAAGATAAAATGGAAGTGTCCAACTGTGGTAAAAGCAGGCAAACATAAATCAGCTCAGAAACTCCAAGCCTGTACTCTCGGAGGTCACCAGGGGTTGCGGGGTTGGCTGTGTCTGAAGCTGCGCGCAGCCCAGTTTAGAGTCCCGCGTTGGGGTGCAGGCTTGGGGAAGGCTGGAAGTCGCCCCCTCCGTAACCGTTTGCTTCCCTCTTTTTGTTGCAGGTTTATTAATGCTAGAAGAAGAATAGTCCAGCCCATGATAGACCAGTCCAATCGAGCAGGCAAGTCCCCAGTAGTAACCGTATTCGAGTCACGCAGGCAAAAACCATCCTCGAGCCATTCACCGGGAGGTCCATTACCTGGTAAATAAATGAGAAATGAATGCTGGGAGTGATTGACAATTAAACTAAAACCAGCTTTGTCTCATTGCAAAGCTAATAGTTTTAACACGATTAAAATATTTTGGGAAAAATAAAATATAATTCAAAGAAGAAACTCCAATTATCTGCTCCATGACCAGACTTTCTGAGCACATTCGGAATTAATGTTGTTCTTATTTTTTTGCATTTGTTTTGAGTTTTCCTCCCCAGCTCTTGCTGCTCCTGTGACCACTCCCTGGTGCATGGCTTGGTGTGGAATTGCTGTAAACTTTATTACCTGTCAAAAGGGCAAAGGGGTCAGAATCACTTGTGGGACTCAGTAAAGTTCAAAGACATTCAATGAGGTAGAGCTTTATGTGCTTTAATAACCCAAGGCAGCTCACTTCTGAAGGCAGCTTTTAATGTACAGTTAAAACCTACAATTCAGGTAGCGGGACTCGGGTACGGTCCTTTTGTCTCTTGTCTCTTCCTTTCAGTATCTCCCTTTGGGGATCCCGGAGTGGTTGGGTTTTCCTTTGGGGGGATTTATTTTTTAACCCAAAGTTTTGACATGCCAGTCCTGCCTGGGATCTCGGCTCACAGCTCAGTGTGGGTATTTGCTATTACCCAGGGTCCGTTTGGTTTTCTCAGCCTCCCTGCCCAGCTATCTGCATCCGTCGCTGTCAAAGACGCCTTTGGGCGATGCGCTCTCTCCGAGCACATTTGATTATTTTGCCATTAGAGGTAAATCTCTGGCACGGACGTGTTCAGGTCCTGCTCTTGTAAAAGCGCATGGGCGTAATTTAACACACTGGGATTTCAGTGTGACTATTCTGGCCATAAAATCCAGCTCCTATGCAGGTCTTGGCATTGACGTCAGCAGCGGCAGCAGCTGGAGCAGGGGCTCGTTGCATCCCAATATTTCTGATGGCCAACTTCATTTATTTCCAAACTCACAGGAGGAAATTAAGCCCGAACTGTGTGAGCTTGTTAGTGCAGCCGCCAGATTCGAACTGTAGATGTTTTTTTCCTCTGTTGTGAGTCCCCACTGGTGGTCATCCTTGGAGTTCTTAGGCATGGGGCAAGGACCACGCGCGGCCGCAAGGTGACGTGAACTCTTCCGAGCATTGTTAAAAAAAAAACCCTTTGCGCTTTTCCAGTAAGTCAAGGCACACCCTACAACCCTGACGGGCAGCCGATGGGAGGCTTCGTGATGGACGGCCAGCAGCACATGGGCATCCGAGCGCCAGGTAAGCCCCGGGGTAGTGTTGGGCATGGATGGGCGACCGCCGCCGCCATCCTCCGCCCTCATCTCAGCTGCCGCCTCGCCTCGCCTCGCCTCGCCTGTCTTCTGCTCGCCTTCAGCACCGTCGAGGGAGAGTGGGGCGCTTCTCCCTTGCAATTGCTCCTCGCCCCTGCGGAAGGCTGCGGTGTGGAAAGGGGGCTTTCGGCACTATCTGTTGACTTTGCTCATTCTCTGGCATCTTCTCGGATTTTTATCTCCCTCTAGGACCTATGAGTGGAATGGGCATGAATATGGGCATGGAGGGGCAGTGGCACTACATGTAACCTTCACCTAGGTACCCAATGGCAAAGCCGGGGGGAAGTAAGTACAAATGGGGTCTTTGTTCTCACTTTGTTCCAGGGATATTTTTTTTTCTCCGTGCATTTCCCAACGTTCTCCCTGCCCATAGCTTCATGCTTGTTCATTCCTCTCCGTCCCGCGCCTGGGCTCCTTCGGTTCCTTTTCCCTTCCCTCTGGCTCGAGCCAAGCTTGCCGGGCCGCGCAGCCCCTGCGTGTGCTGTCCGCGGGTGCTGCGGCGCGATGCTATTATACAGCACTGACCACATGACGAAACGAGCAGCAGCCGGGAGGTGGGGGAGCCCGTCGCCAAGGCAACAGACTGATTTGCAAAATGTAAGCAGTCTGCAGCAGTGCAGGGAGAGGAAAGAGCATGTCCCCAAAGTGTCATAAATCTGTCTAACCGCAGTTGATGCATGAGTTACATTTCTACGCTAACCTGCGAGACACCAAAAAGCCAAACAGAGACTTCTTTTAGGTAAAATAAACAGCAGCTTCACTTAGGGCGAGTTACGTTTTGGAAGGCGATCAACGAAAGTTTGATTTTTTTTCAAGTTTATTTCTCTTTGTCTGTCCATCATAATGGGATTACGTGTGGCAAAGGAAAAAGAGAGAATACAAAATAGAGGTGTGCACAGCAGGCTATGGAGCTTAGCCCAGGCTAATTGACTATATCCAAATTAAGTATGCCATCACTTGCAGTGTGACAAATGGATTTGACTTATTCAGTATACAAAAATAGAGATCATTAATGCAATCTTCAGTGGCAGGCCTCGTGAAGAAAGCCTAGAAAAACTGTCCCAGATTTTTTTTTTTTGCTCTTGTCTTTTTATAGGGGAAAAGACATTATACAATTTTTTTTTTTTTTAAAAGTAAAGCAGTTTGAAACACCGAGGCACCGATACCATGTTTAAATGATGCCCGATTCTGTTTCTATTGCTTTGTTTATGGAGTTAAAAGCAGTTATTTGGGCATCTTTGTCGTGCCTCTGCTTATATTAAGGGAGCGTTTGAAGTTACCAAGGCCAAGTGTGTTTTGGAGTTGTCTTCTCTGGGCACAAGTCAAAAATAAGTTTCAACAATTAGCTGTGAAAACATTCCACCGAGCTTGGGAATGCAACAGCCTTATTACCTCATCATGGAAATTTCTAGCTTAGTTAATTTAAATATTGTTTCTTAGTTTCTGGGTCAATTAAATTTAAATGATGTATTTTATGCTTCGTGACCAATTAAATTAATAGGTTATTACAAAAAATATTATCATCTTTTTTGATTAAAGAGCTGTGAGTACAGTATATTTTATAAGCAATTTTCATTAGTTCAAAAATGTTCCTTTAGGCTAGATTAAGCAGCTATTCATTGCTAGAG